>NC_092055.1:71769092-72038585 GCF_003086295.3 Arachis hypogaea
TATTCTTATCTTCTTCTACTCACATAAAGGAATCTCTATACTGTGACATAGAGGATTCCATATTTTCTTTTGTGTTCTCTTTTTTTTCATATGAGCAGGAACAAGGATAAGAACATTTTTGTTGAAACTGATCCTGAACCTGAAAGGACTCTGAAGAGGAAGCTAAGGGAAGCCAAAGCACAACTCTCTGGAGAAAATCTGACAGAAATTTTTGAAAAAGAAGAAAACATGGCCGAAAATAACAACAATGCAAGGATGATGCTTGGTGACTTTACTGCACCTAATTCCAATTTACATGGAAGGAGCATCTCAATTCCTGCCATTGGAGCAAACAACTTTGAGCTTAAACCTCAATTAGTTTCTCTGATGCAACAGAACTTCAAGTTTCATGGACTTCCATCTGAAGATCCTTTTCAGTTCTTAACTGAATTCTTGCAGATCTGTGATACTGTTAAGACTAATGGAGTAGATCCTGAAGTCTACAGGCTTATGCTTTTCCCGTTTGCTGTAAGAGACAGAGCCAGAATATGGTTGGACTCTCAACCTAAGGATAGCCTGAACTCTTGGGATAAGCTGGTTACGGCTTTCTTAGCCATGTTCTTTCCTCCTCAAAAGCTCAGTAAGCTTAGAGTGGATGTTCAAACATTCAGACAGAAGGAAAGTGAATCCTTCTATGAAGCTTGGGAGAGATACAAGCAACTGACCAAAAAGTGTCCTTCTGATATGCTTTCAGAATGGACCATCCTGGATATATTTTATGATGGTTTATCTGAGCTATCAAAGATGTCATTGGATACTTCTGCAGGTGGATCCATTCACCTAAAGAAAACGCCTGCAGAAGCTTAAGAACTCATTGACATGGTTGCTAATAACCAGTTTATGTACACTTCTGAGAGGAATCCTGTAAGTAATAGGACGCCTCAAAGGAAGGGAGTTCTTGAAATTGATACTCTAAATGCCATATTGGCTTAGGATAAACTATTGACTCAGCAAGTCAATATGATTTCTCAGAGTCTGAATGGAATGCAAGCTGCATCCAACAGTACTCAAGAGGCATCTTCTGAAGAAGAAGCTTATGATCCTGAGAACCCTGCAATAGCAGAGGTAAATTATATGGGTAAACCCTATGGAAACACCTATAATCCCTCATGGAGAAATCACCCAAATCTCTCATGGAAAGATCAACAAAAGCCTCAACAAGGCTTTAATAATGGTGGAACAAATAGGTTTAACAGTAGTAAACCTTTTCCATCATCCACTCAGCAAAAGACAGAGAGTTCTTAGCAGAATCCATCTAGCTTGGCAAATATAGTCTCTGATCTATCTAAGGCCACTATAAGTTTCATGAATGAAACAAGGTCCTCCATTAGAAATTTGGAAGCACAAGTGGGCCAGCTGAGTAAAAGAATCACTGAAACCCCTCCTAGTACACTCCGAAGCAATACAGAAGAGAATCCAAAAGGAGAGTGCAAGGCCATTGAATTGATTACTATGGCTGAACCTGTAAGGGAGGTTAAGGACGTGAATCCCAGTGAGGAAGACCTCCTGGGACATCCAGAGATCAATAAGGAGTTTCCCTCTGAGGAACCAAAGGACTCTGAGGCTCATCTGGAGACCATAGAGATTCCATTGAACCTCCTTATGCCATTCATGAGCTCTGATGAGTATTCTTCTTCTAAAGAGAATGAAGATGTTACTGAAGAGCAAGTTGCCAAGTACCTTGGTGCAATCATGAAGCTGAATGCCAAATTATTTGGTAATGAGACTTGGGAAGATGAACCTCCCTTGCTCATCAATGAACTAAGTGATCTGGATCAACTGACATTGCCTCAGAAGAAACAGGATCCTGGAAGGTTCTTAATACCTTGTACCATAGGCACCATAACCTTTGAGAAGGCTCTGTGTGACCTTGGGTCAGGGATAAACCTCATGCCCCTCTCTGTAATGGAGAAACTGGGAATCTTTGAGGTGCAAGCTGCCAGAATCTCATTAGAGATGGCAAACAACTCAATAAAACAGGCTTATGGACAAGTAGAGGACGTGCTAGTAAAGGTTGCAGGCCTTTACATCCCTGCTGATTTCATAATCCTAGATACTGGGAAGGATTAGGATTAATGCATCATCCTTGGAAGACCTTTTCTAGCCACAGCAGGAGCTGTGATAGATGTTAACAGAGGTGAATTAGTCCTTCAATTGAATGGGGACTCCTTTGTGTTTAAAGCACAAGGTTATCATCCTATAAACATGGAAAAGAGGCACGATAAGCTTCTCTTAGTATAGTGTCAAATAAAGCCCTGATGGGAAGCAGAAGCTGGTGAATTAAAAATTTATTAAAATGGTTACATTGCGAGTATAGTTCTTAACTCACCGAAAATCTGCCTATGAATTTAGAAATATGTCACAGAGAGTTTAAATTAAAATTACTGGGAGTTTTAAGTCCCAGGTCGTCTCCCAACGAGTTGCAGAAAAGTGTGCTGTTTTATTAATCAGATGTTCCAAGAAGTTGAGCTAAGTAAATTGGAATTTAAATTAAGGAATTTTAAATAATATAAATAAAAGCCTTGATTGGGAATTGATTAGTTAGAATCTCTATCATTGATGGTGTGATTTTTAAGATTGATTTATAATTAACAGTTACTCTGTTTGGTTATCCTTTACTAGGTAAGGGAAAGTCAAACAAGTTGGACTGCCAGATATATTCACGAGTTACAACCCACTTAGTTCAAAGGGATTGGCGTTGGTGACAGGATAGCAATCCAACATTTAACCCAACTATAAATTTCTCCTTCAATCCTTCCAACTCAAGAATTCCTTTTAATCAACTCCCTATCAAGTAATGAAACTACTCACGTATTGTAAATAAAGAATCCATGGTATATGAAAGGGAATTAAAAGAAGACATGATTATTGGAATTGAAATTAAATTAAAGAGAAATAATCCTTGCATTAATAAATCATAAAAGTATCTGAATGACAAAATTGAACATAACAAAGAACATGGAAGAATAAAACCAAGTTAAGAGAACAAACTAGAATGATGATGTCTTGATGAGGAAATAACTCTTCTCAATGTTCCAATGCTAAGATCAATTGAAAATTAAAATTCTAAAAACTAGAGAGAAAAACCTAAGAGGGTGAAAAAACTCGATCAAAAACTACTGAATGAATGTGTGTGTTGTTTCTGCATATTCTCTGACTCTAGTCTGCTGTTCCGGGCCAAAAACTAGGCCGAAATAAGGTCCAAAATCGCCCCCATCGAATTCTGCAGATCGCACATGTCACGCGATTGCGTCGTCCATGTGAGCGCGTCGCTTGCGCTTTTTCCTCGCCACGCGTTCGCGTCGTCCACGCTACCGCGTCGCTTGCGCTTTCCAATCCGCGCGGCCGCGCAAGCCATGCGGCCGCGTCGCTGCGATTTGCGCTCCTTCACGCGGTCGTGTGAGCCATGCGACCGCGTCACTTCTCGCTGGTTATCTCCTCAAATTCTTGTTTTCCTTCCATTTTTTCTAGCTTCCTCTCCAATCTCCATCTTATTCATGCCCTATAAGGCCTGAAACACTTGACACACAGATCACGACATCGAATGGAATAAAGGAGAATTAAAAGTAATTAATTAAAGTCTCTAGGAAGCAATTTTCAAACATGTACTGAATTTAGGAAGAAAATCTAAATGCATGCTAAATTGATGAATAAGTGGGCAAGGATCATGACAAAACCACACAATTAAACACAATATAAACCATAAAATAGTGGTTTATCAACCTCCCCACACTTAAACATTAGCATGTCCTCATGCTAAATTGAAGGAGACAAGGAAATAAGTATGAACATGCAGAAACTCATGAAATACAATACAATCCTACGTATATAAATAAATGCAACTATATGATTATTGTCCACTTGATCAAAAGTAAATAAGCCCTTCAAAACAGTTACAAATCAAATTCCACTAATTCTATCATTATACAATAAAACTGATAAAAGTGCAAAAAGATAGCTTATGAAGGCAGGAAACATGAAAATTCAAGCATTGAACCCTCATTGATAATGTATGTACGCTCTAATCTCTAGTGTATAGGGTAATCACTCAATCTTTTCTAGTCATGTTTTCTAACTTTTGTTTTTCTCTTAACCAATCAACAACAGTTAATATACCAATGCAAACATCATGAGGTCTTTTCAGGGTTGTAATGGGGCCAAGGTGCAGGTAAGGATATACATATGGCTAAGTGAGCTTTATAAATTGAATCTTTAATTAACCTAAGCTCTCACCTAATATACATATATTCTATATACTTTTAAATTCATGCTTAGCTACCCATAATTCCCTTTTTCAACCCATACTCATGTTTCAACTTTGTATTTTAATTCTATCATATGTGCATTGATCTTTGAATTCTGAATTTAACATTGGGGTAATTTTGTCCCCTTATTTATTGATTTTTTTTTAAATAAATAAAGCTTATCAATGCACATAGATTTTTCATTCTCATATCTTCACATGAGTAGGTATCCAAATTCCCTTTAAATTTTCATGACACGTTCCCTCAACAACTTTTATTCCCACAATTTCCCATACTTAACTAGCACACACAATTCTATCTTAAGCTAACCAAAGATTCAATTTGGGATATATAATTGCTTTTCAGCTTAAGGTTAGTAATGTGGTAAAATATAGAACAAATGGGGTTTCAAAGGCTCAAAGTGGTTAACAAGGGTAATTAAAAAGGGTAGGCTTGATTTGGATAAGTGAGTTTAAACAAATAATGGCCTCAATCATGTGCAAGCGTGTAAATATAAAAAATATTGGACATATAAGATAAAACAAAATATAGATTACAATCATAGAGAAGTAAACACACAAGAATAAAATGATTATGGTTAAATAATGTAACCATACATAAAGGCTCAAATCTTTCACAGGTTGTGTGTTCTTTAGCTCAAACATCATGTTCCAAATACAACTCAAGCAGATTTATCATAAAAATTTTGAAAAATTAGTGAAATTTTGTTCCAAAGATAGATTTTTAAAAGAAACTTATTGTCTTTTTAATCAAGTAGAACATGCATGCAACTATTCTAACCTATGCAGTTTATTCTATTCTATAAAAGAAAGAAAATCTAACTGAAATATCCTAATTATTGGTGCCAGAGAAGAGAATTTACCTCAGGAAGTCAGGTACTGACCGACCTCCCCACACTTAAGGCTTTGCACAGTCCTTGGTGCCATCTGCCAGGAACAGGGGTGGGCTGGTGGCAGTATCTCCACAGTCGGGATCATCATGGCTCCCGGTGTTGGTAAAAGAAGTGGAGTCCGGGGTGTCTGAGTCTCTGAAGCGTCCCTTGAGTAGCTCCTTGAGGTGTTTGAATCGGCGCTCGTTACGGCGCTCTCTTATCTTAGTTTTCAGTTCATGCCAATCCAATTTTTCAAGTATCTGCTGGAGTAATTTCTCGGTTGTAGATGCTTGTGGTGTTGAAGAAGGAATATCTTTAACTGGCTCAGTAGGCTGGCTTGTAGTGGCTGCTGAAAGTCTGAGGTATTTCCCGTGAGGGATATATTGATCATCCCGTGGAAGCATGGCTTAGGTGTCCCCAACTTTGTAGGAGACTCCGGCTGCTGAGACAAGATCTGAGACCAAGGCGGGAAAAGGTAGGTTGCCCGCGATTTGTACATGCTCCATAGCATTCCGGATGTGTCTTGAAAGATTCAGAGGTTGGTCTGTAAGGATGCACCATAGTAGAACAGCCATGTCTGCAGTGAAGGAGGACTCATAAGTGCTCAGAAAGACGTAATGGGACATGATCTGTGCCCATACGCGAGCCTCCAATGTAAGTGCGGAAGACAAGATTCCCTTAGGGCGGGAACGGTGGTATCCGTAGATCCAACGGCTGCCAGGTAAAGCGATGACTCCGAGAACGGAGTCCCAGTCAAATTGGTATCTCTGGCGCTGAAGGGTGGCTTCTTGAAAAGCGTCCATTCCTGCAGGAATAGGGGGAAGACTCAGAACTTGCTGAATGGCTTCTTCTGTGATGGAGACTTGCTTCTGCCGGACATAAACAGACTGCAGGGTCGGCATGTAGAAGTTGGAGTAGAACTCAACTACCCAAGAAAGATTGACCTGCCTTGGCTGTTTCTGTAGGAAACCCCATTGTTTTTGCTCAATTTGTGGCTCAAAAAGGTGGCAATATTGGATGGGAGGATAAGAAGGTATTCATTGTTATAGTTCCTTTCTGCCAGGATGGGGAATATCTGCTCACAGTAGCGATTGGAAAATCGCGCAGCGTCCTTTGCTGGAAAGGTTTTCTCCTTTTCGTCAACCTTTATTATCCTCTTGACTCGTTTTGTTGAGGGCTTGACTGCGGTTGAAGAAGGCTCTGCCACTAATGCTCTTTTAGTTCCCCTTCTTGCTGGTGGTCTGGAAGTTGCTTTCTCCTTTCCTTTCTTGGTGGCTATCCTGAAAGAAGGGAAGAGAAAGAAAATTAAATGCAAAGAGAGATACAGCAAGGAAGGAAACGGAAAAGAGGATGAATGATGCACAGTAAAATGTAGATGACATTAACACATGCTCTCGAGTACATATGAAAAGCCATCAATGGGAAATAGCTAGTGCATAAAAAGACAAGTGAATGCAAGGTGTTTATTAGCATGCTGGCAAAGGGCATGAGTAGCATAGGCCAAGCATTACTTTGTAACAAACCATCACGTTTGTATTGACAATTGAATTCAATTAATAAAATAATAGGGGAAAGTTGTGAAAAGCAAGCATTGAATAGTATAGGAACATAGAGAAGTGCATAATGCCACATGGGCTTTTTCACAAACACATAGCATGCATGTTAAACAAGATGTAAAAAGTATGAAATTGAACGTGCAAGCAATCCCCTAAAATAAAAATAATAATAATTGTCAAATAAATTGTAACAAGTCACAAGCATATGGTGAGGGATAATGACTCAAAAAAATTTCTAACACCATGTAAAAAGGGAAAAGAAGAATAGAGAAAATAAAAGTTTGAAAAGAAAAAGAAAAGAAAACGAAAATAATAATATATACATAATATAATAAGAATGATAGAAAAGAGAAGAAGGAAGAAGAAGGTAAAACCTTGTTAATGGAGGAGAGAGAGAGAGAGAGTGAGATAGAAAGGAGAAGGGGGAAAGAAGAAAGAAGGAGGGAAAAGAAAAATTAGGATTTGGAGGAAAGAAAGATAAGATAATTTGGCAATTGGGGTTTAGCTGGGCGGCGCATGCGACGCGGCCGCCTGTGGCACGCGTTCGCGTGGGGACGCGTCAGGGAAGGGGACGCGATCGCCTCTGTCCCGCGGTCGCGTGACCTATGTTGCGCTGCTGGCGCGAGTGCAGCCTCGCTCCAGCACAACACTCTGTTCGATTCATTTCAATGGCCAAAATTGGGTGACGCGATCGCGTGGGTCACGCGATCGCATGAGTGTGCGTTATAAAATGGGGGACGCGGCCGCGTCAGTGACGCGGTCGCGTGACAAGGATTGTGCTTCCAGCACCAATCCAGCACCATTCTCGCACAATATAGCACTGTGCACCACTTTACGTCGAAAATGCAAGGCACGCGGCCGCGTGAGGCACGCGGTCGCGTGGGAGGCCATGATGTCCAAGCGACGCGGTCACGTCCGCGACGCGGTCGCGTAGAGTAGTTTGTGCCATTGGCACGACTCCAGCGCTCCTCCTGCGTAACTTTCTGTTCATTTTTATTTTTCTTTATTCCTCCTGCCACGCGGACGCGTCGCTGGTGCGATCGTGTCGCGCGGCGAAATTTTAATTTTTTTTTTTAGAGAAATATGAAGACATGTAATTGAAAGAGCATGGAAGCACTAATAAAGAGAAGAGTTATTAAAGAAGAAAAACTAAAAGTGAAGAAAGGAACGATCATACCGCGGTGGGTTGTCTCCCACCAAGCACTTTGCTTTTCCGTCCGTAAGTTGGACGCTCCACTAGCTCAATCTGCTGCTATGTGGGGATCTTCCAAGTGGAAGATCTCAAGCTCCTTATTTTTCTACACCTTCTCACCATGGTACAGCTTTAGGCGGTGCCCATTAACCTTAATAAGTTCAGAACTTGAAGGACGGCTTAGGTGATAAACTCCGTACGGTTCAGCCTTCTCTATTCTGTATGGACCTTCCCATTTTGATCTCAACTTACCGGGCATGAGCCTCAGTCGAGATTTGTAAAGGAGAACAAACTCTCCAGGTTGGAACTCTCTCTTCTTCATGTTTTGATCATGCACAGCTTTCATCTTTTCCTTGTATATTCTGGAGTTCTCATAAGCTTCTAGGCGAAGGTTCTCCAGTTCCTGTAGTTGCAACTTTCTTTCAGTTTCGGCTTTCTCAATTTCCATGTTGCACTCCTTAACTGCGCAGAAGGCTCTGTGTTCGATTTCAACTGGAAGATGGCAAGCTTTTCCATAAACTAGGCGAAAGGGACTCATCCCAATAGGTGTCTTGTATGCTGTTCTGTATGCCCACAGTGCATCTTGTAGTCTGGTGCTCCAGTCTTTTCTATGAGGCTTTACTATCTTCTGCAGGATACGCTTAATTTCTTTGTTTGACACCTCGGCTTGCCCATTAGTTTGGGGATGGTAAGCTGTTGCAACTTTATGGATTATCCCATGCTTCTTCATCAATCCTGTTAGTCTCCTGTTACAAAAATGGGTGCCTTGATCGCTCACGATCGCTCGTGGTGATCCAAAGCGGCATATAATATGGTTTCTCACAAAGAAAACAACAGTGTTAGCATCATCAGTGCGGGTAGAAATTGCTTCCACCCATTTGGAAACATAATCCATAGCTAACAATATATAAAAATATCCACTAGAATTTGGAAATAGACCCATGAAGTCAATGCCCCAGACATCAAAAATTTCACAGAAAAGCATATATTGTTGAGGCATCTCATCCCTCTTGGATATGTTACCAAATTTCTGGCATGGGTGACAAGATTTACAAAACTCAACGGCATCTCTAAAAAGAGTAGGCCACCAGAATCCGCAGTCTAAGATCTTTCTAGCTGTTCTTTGAGGGCCAAAGTGTCCTCCACTCTCAGATGAGTGACAGGCCTCTAAAATGGACTGGAATTCTGATTGAGGTACACAACGTCTAATTATCTGGTCAGCGTCACATCTCCATAAATATGGGTCATCCCATATATAATATTTAGACTCGCTTTTCATCTTGTCTCTTTGATGTTTAGAGAAATGTGGAGGAAATGTGCGGCTAACTAAATAATTAGCAACCGGTGCGTACCAAGGGACTACCTCAGATACTGCTTTCAGGTTGTCAAAAGGAAAATTATCATCTATAGGAGTAGAATCATCCTTAATATGTTCAAGGCGACTCAAGTGGTCCGCTACTAAATTTTGATTACCACTCCTATCCTTTATTTCTAAATCAAATTCTTGTAACAGCAGTATCCAACGTATAAGTCTTGGTTTGGATTCCTTTTTAGCTAATAAATATTTTAGAGCTGCATGGTCCGAATACACTACCACTCTAGTACCAAGTAAATAAGCTCGGAATTTATCCAGAGCGAAAACAATAGCAAGTAGCTCTTTCTCAGTAGTAGTATAATTGGATTGGGCAGTGTCTAAAGTCTTAGACGCATAGGCAATAACAAAAGGATCCTTACCTTCACGCTGAGCCAGCGCTGCTCCTACTGCATGGTTGGAAGCGTCGCACATGATTTCAAACGGCTGGCTCCAGTCGGGTCCTCTCACAATTGGGGCTTGAGTTAGAGCAGTCTTCAGCTTATCAAATGCTTGTTTGCAATCTTCACTGAACTCGAACTCAATGTCCTTCTGCAGTAATCTGGATAAGGGAAGTGCCACCTTACTAAAGTCCTTAATAAATCTCCTGTAGAAACCTGCATGGCTAAGGAACGAACGGACTTCCCTCACAGAAGAGGGGTAAGGTAAACTAGAAATAACATTCACCTTTGCTGAGTCTACAGAAATGCCATTATTAGATACCACATGTCCCAATACAATCCCTTGCTTTACTATAAAGTGGCATTTTTCGAAATTCAATACAAGGTTTGTATTAATACATCTATATAATACTCTAGATAATCCATCTAAGCAAAGGTTAAAAGAATCACCATAAACGCTAAAATCGTCCATAAAAACTTCCATACAGTCCTCAATAAGATCAGAGAAAAGGCTCATCATGCACCCTTGGAAAGTAGCTGGTGCATTGCACAAGCCAAAGGGCATTCTCTTATAAGCATAGGTCCCAAAAGGACATGTAAAAGTAGTCTTTTCCTGATCCTCAGGAGCTATATGAATTTGGAAATAACCTGTGTAACCATCTAAAAAGCAATAATGTGATTTACCTGACAGGCGATCCAGCATTTGATCAATGAATGGAAGTGGGTAGTGATCCTTACGGGTAGCTTGGTTGAGACGCCTGTAATCAATGCAGACTCTCCAAGCATTCTGAACTCTAGTTGCTATGAGCTCTCCATGCTCATTCTTCACGGTAGTGACTCCGGACTTCTTGGGCACCACTTGTACTGGGCTTACCCATTCACTGTCTGAAATGGGATATATGATACCGGCTTCAAATAATCTGGTTACTTCCTTTTTGATAACTTCCAAGATGGTGGGATTCAATCTTCTCTGGGGTTGACGGACAGGTCTTGCTCCCTCTTCTAAAAATATTCTGTGCTCGCATACTTGAGGGACGATTCCCACTATGTCTGCCAAACTCCACCCAATTGCTTTCTTATGCTTCCTCAGCACATCAAGTAACTGCTCTTCTTGTTGAGAAGTCAGTTCTCTTGCAATAATAACCGGAAGCTTCTGCTCATCCTCAAGGTAAGTATATTTGAGATGTGGAGGTAGAGGTTTCAATTCTAACTTTTGATCATGGGTAGGCTCTGGATTATCTGGGGCTTGCGAAAATGGCGAAGTGTCCTCATTGTCAGTTAAGAGGGTCCCCACACTTGGATCTTGTCTAGTGTGCCTCTCTTCAAACTCTTCTTTTTGAACTTCAGCCACACTCTCGTCTATGACATCACACTGGAAGATAGAACGATCTTCTGGGGGGTTGTCAATGACTCCATTCAGATTGAAGATCACTATGCGGCCATCTATTTCAAAGGAGTATGTTCCTGAAAAAGCATCCAATTTGAATTTTGATGTCTTCAGGAATGGTCTTCCAAGTAGGATTGATGATGGCTTATCTGAATCATTATGGGGCATCTCCAAGATATAAAAATCAGTGGGAAATGTGAGCCCTTTAATGTTCACCAAAACATCTTCAGCAACTCCAGCCACTGTAATAATGCTTTTATCTGCTAACACAAAACGAGCTGCCGACCTTTTTAAGGGAGGGAGCCTTAAAACATCATATATATACAAAGGCATTATACTGACACATGCTCCTAAATCACACATGCAATTATAAGTTACTACACCACCAATAGTACAACTAACTATGCAAGGACCTAGATCACTACATTTTTCAGGTAATCCTCCCATTAAAGCAGATATAGAATTACCTAAAGGAATAGTTTCTAATTCATTAATTTTGTCTTTATGGATACATAAGTCTTTTAGAAACTTTGCATATTTAGGTACCTGCTGAATAACATCAAAAAGGGGAACAGTTACCTCAACCTTTTTGAATATTTCTACCATTTTAGGATCAGGTTCCAGCTGCTTCCTGAGCTTCCTTGCAAGTTGTGGAAATGGAATGAGGGTAGTGTTTTCTGTGGTGCCTGTGCCTTTTGGTGCTTCTTCCTGTGGTTGAGCTATCTCTTCTTCATCCATGTCCTGTATACCCTCTTCCTCTTCGACATCTTCGATTTCCACCACTTCTTCAGCTGAGGCGTATTCTGGTGAGCTTAGTTCCTCCTGATTTCTCTCCTGCAGTGTGGTTCCGGACCTCAGGGTAATGGCATTAATGCCTCCCTTCTGATTGGGTAATGGTTGAGAGGGGATTCCAGTGGTGACAATAAAGCTTGTAGAATAGAGGTGACAGCATTCAGACTGGCGTTAATATTGTTCACGATGGTATTTTCCATGGCCAGTTGTCTTTTCTCAAAAGCTTGTAATAAATCTTCATTAGAAGATACAGAAGAATGAGTAAACTGAGAGGTTTGCTGCGGATTGTTCGGTGGTCCTTGGTTTTGCCTCAGGTGAGGTGCTCGGTAAGGTTGATTTTGCTGCCTGTTGTTGTTATTATTCCACCTCTGATTTCCCTGATTATCTCTGCCTCCCCTATTATTGTTGTCCCTCCAATTCTGGTTTGAATTGTCCTGCCATCCATGGTTATTATTTCCACTTTAATTGTACCCTTGGTTGGGGCGGTCATAGAAGTTGTGAGTGGATGCCACCATGTTGTCTTCTTGTTGGAGCTGCAGGCATTCATCAGTGTAGTGGCTGTAATCAGCACAAATTCCGCAAATTCTTTGTGGAACTAGTTGTTGGTTTTGCTGCGGTTGAGTTTGCTGAGCTTGTTGACTCAACTGCATTTGCTTCAGTAGGTTGGTCATCTCACAGATGCTTCGATTTAGAGCAGCAGTCTCTATGCCAGAAGATACTTCTGCAACGGCTTTTGAACGACCTTGTTTCTGTCTGTGGTTCTGAGTAGATTCAGCTAAATCACTGATCAATTGCCAAGCTTCATCAGTGGTCTTGTACTTCTTCATAGACCCATTGCTGGCACTTTCCAACGTGGTCTTATCTTGGGGCCTCATACCTTGTGTGATATAGCTGAGTAGCACGATCTTGTCAATCATGTGGTGGGGGCATACTTCCAAAAGATTATTGAAGCGCTCCCAGTATTCAAAGAGAGTCTCATTGTCATCCTGAACAATTGTAGAGATATCCTTCCTCAGTTTATCAGTAACTTCGGATGGAAAGAATTTCTCCAGAAACTCCTTTCTGAGTGTATCCCAGTTGGATACATTTGCTAGAGGTTGAGTGTAGTACCACTCTCTTGCTTTTCCCTCAAGAGAGAATGGAAAAGCTTTCAGCAGAATTGAAGTTTCATCAGTGCCATCACGCCTGACAGTAGAATAGGCTGCCTGAAAATCTCTCAAGTGCTTGATAGGCTCTTGAGCAGGTAGGCCATGAAACTTGGGCATCAAATTCAGCAGTGCGGTCATTATTTCAAAATCGGTAGCTACCGCTGGATGATGCGCTTGAAACGGTTGCATTGTAAAATCAGGAGCTGCTTCCTCCTGAATGGTAACTCTTCTAGCTGCCATGTTTTCTGCGCGTAAAACAACCGAATCAGTAGAACGGGGGTAGGTTTCTTCCTCAAATTCACTTTCAGATCCGCCCTCAGAGTGGGCTAACCTACGCTGTTCTCGCCTTATTCGTGAAATAGTCCTTTCAATTTCAGGATCGAATATTAGCAAGCGCGGATCAGGAAGTGAACGCGTCATTTGACGGAAGAAACATGCAGCTCATAGTAGCAAAATTAAATAAAATGCAAATAAATAAATTCTAATTAATAAAATTAGCACTCTATTGCAACTCCCCGGCAACGACGCCAAAAATTCAAAATCGCCCCCATCGAATTCTGCAGATTATGCAGACCGTACATGTCACGCGATCGCGTCGCTTGCGCTTTTTCCTCTCCACGCGTTCGCGTCGTCGACGCTACCGCGTCGCTTGCGCTTTCCAATCCGCGCGGTCGTGCAAGCCATGCGGCCACGTCGCTGCGATTTGCACTCCTTCACGCGGTCACGTGAGCCATGCGACCGCGTCACTTCTCGCTGGTTATCTCCTCAAATTCTTGTTTTCCTTCCATTTTTGCTAGCTTCCTCTCTAATTTCCATCTCATTCATGCCCTATAAGGCCTGAAACACTTGACACACAGATCACGGCATCGAATGGAATAAAGGAGAATTAAAAGTAAATAATTAAAGTCTCTAGGAAGCAATTTTCAAACATGTACTGAATTTAGGAAGGAAATCTAAATGCATGCTAAATTGATGAATAAGTGGGCAAGGATCATGACAAAACCACACAATTAAACACAATATAAACCATAAAATAGTGGTTTATCAAGCCCCCACAATCAAACTTTAAGTTTGGTGTTGGGAGGCCTCAGCCAAACTCTAAGTTTGGTCTTGAATCCCCACATCCAAACTCTAAGTTTGGTGTTGGGAGTCTACAACATTGACCTAATCACCTGTGTGGCTCCGTGAGAGCCCACTGTCAAGCTATTGACATTAAAGAAGCGCTTGTTGGGAGGCAACCCAATTTTTATTTATTTAATTTTATTTTTATTTTTATTGTTCTTTCATGTTTTATTAGGTTCATGATCATGTGGAGTCACAAAATAAATAAAAAAAATAAAAAACAAAATCAAAAATAGCAGAAGAAAAATCACACCCTGGAGGAAGGACTCACTGGCGTTTAAACGCCAGTAAGGAGCATCTGGCTGGCGTTCAACGCCAGAACAAAGCATGGAGCTGGCGCTGAACGCCAGAAACAAGTATAGAGCTAGCGTTCAACGCCAGAAATATGCTGCATATGGGCGTTGAACGCCCAGAACAAGCATCACTTCGGCGTCTAAACGCCAGAAATGCATGCAAAGGCATTTTACATGCCTAATTGGTGCAGGGATGTAAATCCTTGACACCTCAGAATCTGTGGACCCCACATGATCCCCACCTAACCCTATTCTCTCCTTTTCACACCTTTTCATAGCTCTCTTCCCCAAATGCCCTTCACCAATCACTTCAATCACTCTTTCCGATCACCCCTCACCACTCACATCCATCTTCTCTTCCCCATAAACACCACCTACCTTCAAATTCAAAATAATTTCCCTCCCAAACCCAACCCTAAATGGCCGAACCCTAAACCCCTCCCCACTTCTATATAAACCCCTCATTCCTTCTTCTATTTCACACAACACAACCCTCTCTTCTTCCACTTGGCCGAAACCTACTCTCTCTCCCTCTCATCCATTTCTCTTCTTCTTCTACTTATTTCTTTCTTCTTTTGCTTGGGGATGAGCAAACATTCTAAGTTTGGTGTGGTAAAAGCATAGCTTTTTGTTTTTCCATAACCATTAATGGCACATAAGGCCAGAGAAACCTCAAGAAAGAGGAAAGAGAAGGCAATTGCTTTCACCTCTGAGTCATGAGAGATGGAGAGATTCATCTCAAAAGCTCATCACTAAGAAAAGAATAGAGCAAATAAGAGATCATGGACCTCAACAAGAGCATGAGGAAATCCCCCATCATGAAATCCCTGAAATGCCTCAAGGGATGCACCTTCCTCCACAAAACTATTGGGAGCAAATCAACACCTCCCTAGGAGAATTAAGTTCCAATATGGGACAACTAAGGATGGAGCACCAAGAGCACTCCATCATCCTCCATGAGATTAGAGAAGATCAAAGAGCAATGAGGGAGGAGCAACAAAGACAAGGAAGAGACATAGAAGAGCTCAAGGACATCATTGGTTCCTCAAGGAGGAAACGCCACCATCACTAAGGTGGACTCATTCCCTGTTCTTAAATTTTCTATTTTTCGTTTTCTTATGTTAAATGTTTATCTATGTTTGTGTCTTTATTACATGATCATTAGTGTCTAAGTATCTATGCCTTAAAGTAGTGAATATGAATCCATCACCTCTCTTAAATGAAAAATATTTTAAAAACAAAAGAACAAGAAGTACATGGTTTCGAATTCATCCTTGAAACTAGTTTAATTATCTTGATGTGGTGACAATACTTTTTGTTTTTTGAATGAATGCTTGAACCGTGCATATGTCTTTTGAAGTTGTTGTTTATGAATGTTAAATATGTTGGCTCTTGAAAGAATGATGACAAGAAGAAATGTTATTTGATAATCTGAAAAATCATAAAAATGGTTCTTGAAGCAAGAAAAAGCAGTGAATACAAAACTTGCAGAAAAAAAATAGCGAAAAAAAAAGAAAAAGAAAAAGAAAAAGCAAGCAGAAAAAGCCAAAAGCTCTTTAAACCAAAAGGCAAGAGAAAAAAGCCAATAGCCCTTAAAACCAAAAGGCAAGGGTAAATAAAAAGGATCCCAAGGCTTTGAGCATCAGTGGATAGGAGGGCCTAAAGGAATAAAATCCTGGCCTAAGCGGCTAAACCAAGCTGTCCCTAACCATGTGCTTGTGGCGTGAAGGTGTCAAGTGAAAACTTGAGACTGAGCGGTTAAAGTCAAGGTCCAAAGCAAAAACAAGAGTGTGCTTAAGAACCCTGGACACCTCTAATTGGGGACTTTAGCAAAGCTGAGTCACAATCTGAAAAGGTTCACCCAGTTATGTGTCTGTGGCATTTATATATCCGGTGGTAATAATGGAAAACAAAGTGCTTAGGGCCACGGCCAAGACTCATAAAGTAGCTGTGTTCAAGAATCAACATACTGAACTAGGAGAATCAATAACACTATCTGAACTCTGAGTTCCTATAGATGTCAATCATTCTGAACTTCAATGGATAAAGTGAGATGCCAAAACTATTCAAGAGGCAAAAAGCTACTAGTCCCGCTCATCTGATTGGAGCTAAGTTTCATTGATATTTTGGAATTCATAGTATATTCTCTTCTTTTTATCCTATTTTATTTTTAGTTGCTTCGGGACAAGCAACAATTTAAGTTTGGTGTTGTTATGAGCGGATAATTTATACGCTTTTTTGCATTGTTTTTAGTATGTTTTTAGTAGGATCTAGTTACTTTTAGGGATGTTTTTATTAGTTTTTATGTTAAATTCACATTTCTGGACTTTACTATGAGTTTGTGTGTTTTTCTATGATTTCAGGTATTTTCTGGCTGAAATTGAGGGACTTGAGCAAAAATCAGATTCAGAGGTTGAAGAAGGACTGCTGATGCTGTTGAATTCTGACATTCCTGCACTCAAAGTGGATTTTCTGGAGCTACAGAACTCCAAATGGCGCGCTCTCAACGGCGTTAGAAAATGTCGACATCCAGGGCTTTCCAGAAATATATAATAGTCCATACTTTGCCCAAGTTTAGACGACCTAAAAGGGCGTTGAATGCCAGTTCTACGCTGCAGTCTGGAGTTAAACGCCAGAAACACGTCACAAACCAGAGTTGAATGCCAAAAACACGTTACAACTTGGCGTTCAACTACAAAAGAAGCCTCTGCACGTGTAAACTTCAAGCTCAGCCCAAGCACACACCAAGTGGGCCCCGGAAGTGGATTTATGCATCAATTACTTACTTTTGTAAACCCTAGTAGCTAGTCTAGTATATATAGAACTTTTTATCATTGTATTCATGGTCTTGGTTACTCCGGTTCCCCTCTGGGGCCGAGACCAATGAACTCCATTATCACTTATGTATTTTCAATGGTAGAGTTTCTGCACTCCATAGATTATGGTGTGGAGCTCTGCTGTTCCTCATGATTTAATGCAAAGTACTACTATTTTTCTATTCAATTCAAATTATTCCACTTCTAAGATGTCCATTCGCACCGAAGAACATGATGAATGTGATGATTATGTGACGCTCATCATCATTCTCACTTATGAACGCGTGCCTGACAAACACTTCCGTTCTACATGCAAACAAGCTAGAATGAGTATCTCTTAGATATCTAATACAGAGGACCGAGTCCGAGATATTAGAATCTTCGTGGTATAAGTTAGAACCCATGGATGGCTATTCCTGAGATTCGGAAAGTCTAAACCTTGTCTGTGGCATTCAGAGTAGGATCTGGGAAGGGATGGCTGTGACGAACTTCAAACTCGCGAGTGCTGGGCGTAGTGACAGACGCAAAAGGAGGGTGAATCCTATTCCAGTATGATCGATAACCTCCAGATGATTAGCCGTGCAATGACAGCGCATTGGACCATTTTCACAGAGAGGATGGGATGTAGGCATTGACAACGGTGATGCCCTACATAAAGCTTGCCATGGAAAGGAGTAGGAATGGTTGGATGAAGACAGCAGGAAAGCAGAGGTTAAGAGGAACGAAAGCATCTCTATACGCTTATCTGAAATTCTCACTAATGAATTACATAAGTATCTCTATCCTAGTTTATGTTTTATTTATCTTTTAATTATTAAAACTCTATAACCTTTTGAATCCGCCTGATTGAGATTTACAAGATGACCATAGCTTGCTTCAAGCCGACAATCTCCGTGGGATCGACCCTTACTCACGTAAGGTTTATTACTTGGACGACCCAGTGCACTTGCTGGTTAGTTGTGCGAAGTTGTGACAAAGAACTAAGATCATGAACGTGCGTATAAAGTTTTCAGCGCCATTACCAAGGAATGAAACAATCACGATTTCTGCGCACTAGTACCATTCTGGGCGTTTAACGCCATACTTGCAGCGTCCTGGGCGTTCAGGAAAAATGCCCAGTGAGAAAGGAATTCTGGCATTTAACGCTAGCCAGAAGCAGCAGCTGGGCGTTAAATGCCCAAAAGAAGCTACAGAGGGGTGTTAAACGCCCAAAACATGCAGCAGTTGGGCGTTTAACGCCAGGATTGTGGAGGGGAGGAAGTTTTTGTTCCCTACTTGGATTTTTTTCAAAATTTCATGTCCATCCATTTTTCTTGCATAAACATTTTCCCATATTTTCATTTCTCAAACTTTTTTCCAAAAAAAAAAAATTTAATATCTTAATCCTAAAATTAAATCTTTCTCAATTTTTCTTCAACCTCTTCTCTATTTTTTTCAAAACAAATCTATCTTTTTCAAAAAATTTTCCAAACTCATTAATATCTTTTTCAAATCTTCACAATTTTTTTAGAACAAATCTATCTTTTTAAAATATCTTTCATATCTTTTCAATTTTAAATTACATCTATTCCTATCATACTTATCTTTTCCAAATCACATCTTCTATCATATCTTTTTCAAAAATTTCGAAAACCCACCCCCCTTCCCTTTAAATCCTCGTTCGGCCTCCCCCTCTCTTCCACAATTTGAACTTGGCTCTCCCTCTATCCCTCTCCTTTCTTTTCTTTTGCTTGAGGACAAGCAAACCTCTAAGTTTGGTGTGTTTATCCGTGATCACTAAGCCAATACCCACCAAGATCATGGCTCCTAAGGAAAAATAAACCAACTCAAGAGGCAAGAAAGAGAATATTCCAAAACCACTTTGGAATCAAGGGAAGTTCTTAACCAAAGAACATTTAGACCATTACTACAAAATAATGGGTCTAAGGTTAGTGATCCCGGAAGTTAAATTTGATCTGAAAGAAAGGTGGGAAGAAACATGGTTCAGGAATTCTACTCTAATCTGTGGCAAACAGACAGGCAGAGAATAGCTGGAACCGCATTCTTTGACTATCGAACTCTGGTCAGAGGAAAGATTGTTCACACTCACCCTGACAAAATAAGGGAGATCTTCAAGCTGCCTCAATTACAAGATGACCCAGACTCCTTTAATAGGAGAATGATGAGACCAAATCAAAGCTTGGACAAAATCCTAGAGGACATATGCCTCCCTGGAGCCAAATGGACAACCAACACAAAGGGTGTCCCAAACTAACTCAAAAGATGAGATCTCAAACCAGTTGCCAGAGGCTGGCTGGACTTTATTGGGCGCTCTATACTGCCCACTAGCAACTGCTCTGAAGTCACCATCAAAAGAGCAGTGATGATTCATTGCATTATGCTGGAAAAAGAAGTGGAAGTTCATCAGCTGATTTCTTGTGAGCTTTACAAAATTGCAAACAAGAACTCCAAAGATGCCAAATTGGCTTACCCAAGCTTGATCTCTCTGTTATGTAATAATGCTGGGGTAAAAATGGGAGTAGATGAGTATATCTCAGTTGAGCAACCAATCACCAAAAAGTCAATGGAAGGACAAGTGCAGGACGACCCCATCAAGAGGGGAGCACAGGAGTTTCTCCCGGAAATTCCTCAATTTGAATACTGGGGGCGCCTAAAAGCATCTATCACCAAGTTGCAAGAAGTTATGGATCAACTGAAGGAAGAACAGCAAAATCAAAACAGCATGCTCGAAAAATTGCTTAGGGAACAAGAAGAGCAAGGGCGTGAACTGAAAGAACTGAAGCGCCAGAAGCTATCTCTTGAAGGGCCAAGCACCCCACAAACAAAAGAGGCATCTACCTCCCAAAGCAAAGGTTGTTGAATCCTAACTCTGTGATAAATTTTTATCTATTAGTATATGAGTATTAAAATTAGAGTCAATTGTCTTTATGTCTTTAGTTTCTTTTCGTTTATTGCTAAGTGTCTGCTTTTATGCCTAATTTATATTAATTCCATTAAATAATAAATAAAGATTAGAGTCTATGCCTTAAAGTATGAACATCCTATGAATCCATCACCTCTCTTAAATGAAAAATGTTTTAATTACAAAAGAACAAGAAGTACATGGTTTCGAATTCATCCTTGAAACTAGTTTAATTATTTTGATGTGGTGACAATACTTTTTGTTTTCTGAATGAATGCTTGAACAGTGCATATGTATTTTGATATTGTGGTTTATGAATGTTAAATATATTGGCTCTTGAAGAATAAGGAAAAAGGAGAAATGTTATTTGATGATCTGAAAAATTATAAAAATGATTCTTGAAGCAAGAAAAAGCAGCGAATACAAAAGAAAGATGGCAAAAAAAAAGGGAAAAAGAAAAAGAAAAAGCAAGCAGAAAAAGCCAAAAGCTCTTTAAACCAAAAGGCAAGAGCAAAAAGCCAATAACCCTTAAAACCAAAAGGCAAGGGTAAAAAGGACCCAAGGATTTGAGCATCAGTGGATAGGAGGGCCTAAAGGAATAAAATCCTGGCCTAAGCGACTAAACCAAGCTGTCCCTAACCATGTGCTTGTGGCGTGAAGGTGTCAAGTGAAAACTTGAGACTGAGCGGTTAAAGTCAAGGTCCAAAGCAAAAAAAGAGTGTGCTTAAGAACACTGGACACCTCTAATTGGGGACTTTAGCAAAGCTGAGTCACAATCTGAAAAGGTTCACCCAGTTATGTGTCTGTGGCATGTATGTATCCGGTGGTAATGCTGAAAAACAGAGTGCTTAGGGCCGCGGCCAAAACTCATAAAGTAGCTGTGTTCATGAATCAATATACTAAACTAGGAGAATCAATAACACTATCTAAAATCTAAGTTCCTATAGATGCCAATCATTCTGAACTTCAATGGATAAAGTGAGATGCCAAAACTATTCAAGAGGTAAAAAGCTACTAGTCCCGCTCATCTTATTGGAGCTAAGTTTCATTGATATTTTGGAATTTATAGTATATTCTCTTCTTTTTATCCTATTTGATTTTCAGTTGCTTGGGGATAAGCAACAATTTAAGTTTGGTGTTGTGATGAGCGGATAATTTATATGCTTTTTGGCATTGTTTTTACATAGTTTTTAGTTTGATTTAGTTAGTTTTTACTATGTTTTGATTAGTTTTTATGAAAAATTCACATTTCTGGACTTTACTATGAGTTTGTGTGTTTTTCTATGATTTCAGGTATTTTCTGGCTGAAATTAAGGGACCTGAGCAAAATCTGATTCAGAAGCTGAAAAAGAACTGCAGATGCTGTTGGATTCTGACCTCCCTGAACTCGAAATGGATTTTCTGGAGCTACAAGAGTCTAAATGGCGCGTTCTCAATTGCGTTGGAAAGTAGACATCCAGGGCTTTCCAGAAATATATAATAGTCCATACTTTGTCCGAGTTTAGATGACGCAAACTGGCGTTCAACGCTAGCTCCCTGCCCTATTCTGGCGTTAAACGCCAGAAACAGGTTACAAGTTGGAGTTAAACGCCCAAAATAGGTTACAATCTGGCGTTTAACTCCAGCAACAGCCTAGGCACGTGTAAAGCTTATGTTTCAGCCCCAGCACATACCAAGTGGGCTCCGGAAGTGGATTTCTGCACTATCTATCATAGTTTACTCATTTTCTGTAAACCTAGGTTACTAGTTTTGTATTTAAACAACTTTTAGAGATTTATTTTGTATCTCATGACATTTTAGATATAAACTTTGTACTCTTTGATGGCATGAGTCTCTAAACTCCATTGTTGGGGATGACGAGCTCTGCTGTGTCCCGATGAATTAATGCAATTATTTCTGTTTTCTATTCAAACACGCTTGTTTCTATCTAAGATGTTCATTCGCACTTCAATATGATGGATGGGATGATCTGTGACATTCATCACCATTCCCAAACTATGAATGCATGACTGACAACTACCTCCGTTCTACCTTCGATTGAATGAGTATCTCTTGGATTTCTTAATCGGAATCTTCGTGGTATAAGCTAGAATCCATTGGCAGCATTCTTGAGAATCCGGAAAGTCTAAACCTTGTCTGTGGTATTCCGAGTAGGATTCAGGGATTGGATGACTGTGACGAGCTTCAAACTCACAAGGGTTGGGCGTAGTGACAGACGCAAAAGGATCAATGGATCCTATTCCAGCATGAGTGAGAACCGACAGATGATTAGCCGTGCTGTGACAGCACACCTGGACCATTTTCACTGAGAGGACGGATGGTAGCCATTGACAACGGTGATCCACCAACACACAGCTTGCCATAGGAGGAACCTTGCGTGCGTGAAGAAGAAGACAGGGGGAAAGCAGAGATTTGGAAGACAAAGCATCTCCAAAACTCCAACATATTCTCCATTACTACATAACAAGTATTTAATTCATGCTCTTTTATTTTTCGCAATCCAAACTAATAATTATAATTGATTTCCTGACTAAGAAATACAAAATAACCATAGCTTGCTTCAAACCGACAATCTCTGTGGGATCGACCCTTACTCACGTAAGGTATTACTTGGACGACCCAGTGCACTTGCTGGTTAGTGGTACGAGTTGTGAAAAGTGTAATTTACAATTCGTGCACCATGCACCCAACCAAAGAAAACAACAAATTTGTATGCAATTCAATTTACTAACCATAGAATAACTAAATTTGCAGTACAGTTCACCTTACTTATCAATCCTTAGTATGAAAAACTATAATACCTGAAGATGATGACGCAGCAAACAGTACAATATTGTTTATGCTTGAGGAGAGGGCTCAAAACATGGAAATTCTGAACCAACTGAAAATGACATTTTCTGAGAAACACCAACTACTACACCAGCATTTGGAAGAAATCCTAGAAGGTGTACTTCACAATCAAACTCAAGCTCTGGATCCAACTAAAATAATGAGTCCCAAATCAGCAAATTTAACTGATTCCAGAATAAAGGAACGGTTGAATTTTTTCAATGGCTAAAAGTATTGTTTATCTTTATAGTAAATATATCTAGCAAATATATTTAAGTTGATGAAAGAATCTTTTAATAAACATAAGCAGAAAGAAACAGAACAACACAACTTCCTAACCAAGTGAATAGCAGCGATCAGAATAGCAGTGAAGATAAAGTAAATTAAAATCAAGAACAAAAACAATAGCAGGAGCAGGAGCAATCAGCCAGCCACATTATATTGTCAGCTTCGATATCCATTGCTTTATTCTCCTCGATCATTCGTGGAGGAATACACTTTTCTCCTCCTCCCATTACTCTCTACTAAACAAACAACAAGAAGGTGAAATAAAATGTTGTTCAGCAATAATCAGTAACAAATCAGAAGTTCAGACCACAGAACAATAATTAGAAATATTATAACAACAATAATCTGAAAAATCAACAATAATCACATCAACTGAAATAAGAACAAATCAGATGAAAATAAGAGGAGAAACCTTATAATAACAATAATCAAAACAACAAATTCACCTTATAATAAAAAGTTCAGAACAAACAACCAGAAGAATAATCAGTTTACTGGTAATCAGAATTCAAAACAATAATCAATTTACTAATAATCAGAACAATTATCTGAAATTCAAAATAATAATGGAAACAATAAACAAAACTTTGGTCCCAAGCTCAACCCAAATAATCATTAATTTAGAACATCAATCAGAAGTTCAGAATCAACCTTAATTAATTTCTTTTTTAAAATGAAAAAAGAAAACATTGGTTAACCTGAGTTTGAGAACAGAGGAAGGGGCGGTCAAGCAGAGGTGATGGCTGACTGAGCTTCACAGGGGTTTCTAGTGGTGGCTGGGTTAACCTATGCTTGATTGGTGGTGGCAGCGAGGAAGAAGGGGGCAGCGCCGGTGCATTGACCATCGCACCTTGCAGCCACTGTTGGTGGCATCGTCATTGAGGGTCACTGGGGAGCAGTGCAGCGCGTAAAAGCAATGCAGTGCCTAGAAGCATCTTTGACGCAGAGAAGAAGATTCTACCCATTATTTGACGCAAAAAAAAAAATTTTGAGGAGCTTTGATGCGATGAAGACTCTGAGGCTGGAAGCACAATGGAGTGAGTGAGAGAATGCTGAGATAAGATAAGAGACGATTGAGACTCTTGAGAGAGGGCAAGGGCGTGAGTTGAGAGATTGAAATTTAGGGCACGATTTTAAGCTTTTAGCCCTTGCCCTAAATTATAAGGATGTTTATTTTGTAACTCAATAGTCCATCGTATACATTGTATAATCTTATATTAAAATAAAAAAATTAAAATAATTTGTATTACTCTTTTAATTTAAGAATATTTTTATATTTTATAATTTATGTTTTCATGACTAAAATCTTACAAATTAGTTTAATTTAAATATATATTATTAGATATTTTGTATATAATAAAAAATTTTTAAAATATAATTTATAGAACAATATATATCATATAAACAAATAGTAAGCAAGTATTCGACATTTGAATCTCATTTCATGTATGCAACAATCATTGACTAGTGACAAATTGTTAAACAAACTGTTAAATAGTAAGCAAGTATTAGGCTTGCATTTTTACGAGGAAGACGACAGAACACACTAGATGGCGAGATGATGGAGATGATGGGGCTGGTAACGGAGATACGATAGCACGTCAGTGGCTACGAAGACGAAACACTACAGGGACGTCACGACTTCAACGACGTATATGCAAGGTCACACGAACAGCATGGCTTCAACGATGGCAAACCAAAAACCAGAGACGAAAGCCCAGATGGCTGGAGTATGATGGCAATTCAGTTGTCGGAGATAGAAGGTGCAAGAAGAAGGGCTCGCTTAGTTGCTCTCTGTGCGTGACAGCAGTGGCAGCAGTGCTGCTTGTGGCAACAGTGGCGTTGTGTGCATGCAACACTCTGAGTGAGAAAATGATTGTGAGTGAGTGAGTGAGGGAACGATTGTGAGAGCGAAGAGGGTGATATGTGTCATTTGTGAGTGCGGCATTGTGTGTGTGTGTTAATGATGTGTTAGGGTTAGGTTTAGTTAGGGAAAAGGTATTTTTTGGAATTTTGTTGGTTCGGTTCCTCAGTTTGTAAGTTATTAGTTATTAAAAACTAGCTATCTAATTGTTAGTCACAACTTTGGGACTTTAATTATTTCCTCGTTTAAAATAACTTTAGATTAGTGACAAAATTGTGACAAATTACATTAGAGTGTTTGGTAAATTTGCTTCAAACTTTTCAAGAATTTTCCAAGGATTTATATAGAGGTTAGGGATTAGTAGAAATATGAAATGAGGATAGAAGAAGGACGACTAACGTGTTTCCTCACAAATTAGTAGTAACATGAAATAAGTGAGGAAAGTCTATCAGTTGTTAAGCGGTCGCTAATTCCTCACTAAATAAGCTTTTGATTAGTAACTCAATTGTGACCAGTTACTTCCAACATTTTCTCAGTTAGCTTTGGATTTGTTATAACTCTGCAACAGATTCTAACGAAATTAGCGGGTAATTTGCTACAAAATAGGTAGGATATGGCTTTTCCTTTGTGACAATATTGCAGTTGCCAAGTCGCTCGCTAAATTAAACTTGTGACAACTTAGCGACAATTATATTTTGCCTGCTAATCAGCGACTTGAAATCAGCGAACGAAGTGTGTCAGTTGTTAAACGGTCACAAATTTCTCGCTACTTAGGTCCTAGGCGCTCAATATTTGTATTTCCACTTTAGCGACTAATTAGCAATGAACACTTTCCTAGCTGAATGATTTATCCATTGCGATGAGTTAGCGACGAATATTTTCTGTCGCTACCCTAATTTTAAATTTTACAATATTATGTGACAAATTAGCTAGGAAATTGTCCATCACAAAATGCATTTCAAGTCTTTGTGGCGGATTAGCTAGTAACATTATTCCTCGCTAATTAGCCTTTTCACACAAGTTTTTTTTAGCGACGAACTAGTGTGTGAATTGTTTCTCGCTAATTGTATATCAAACACTTGCGACAGAATAGTGACAATAATATCCCTCGCTACTTTACTTTTATTGGATTGAACCCCTAAGTGACTGATTTGCTAGAACATTGTCACTCGCTAATTAATTTGTGACAAATTAGTGAGAAAATTTTTCCCGCTCTTTTTTTAGCTATAAAAGTCAATTTCCGAGAAACAAACTTTCTCGTGGATCTCTCGCTAATTAGTCGCTTTTCTCAAGTTCGGATATTTTGTGATCGCTCATTAATTTTGTCGTCAGTGTGTCACTAATTCCTCGCAAGTTAGTGACAGATTAGTGACAAAAAATATTTCTCGCAAAAGTTCGTCACTAATTCGTCAAATTCTTGTAGTAAATGTTATTGATAATCTGAAAAATCATAAAATTGATTCTTGAAGCAAGAGAAAACAATGAAAAGCTTGTAGGAAAAGAAAGAGACAGAAAAGAAAAAAAGTGGCGAAAAAAAAAGAAAAGAAAAAGAGAGAAAAAGAAAGAGCAAGCAAAAAAATCCAATAACCCTTTAAACGAAAAGGCAAGGGTAAAAAAAGGATCCAAGGCTTTGAGCATTAATGGATAGGAGGGCCCAAGGGAATAAAATCCTGGCCTAAGCGGCTAAACCAAGCTGTCCCTAACCATGTGCTTGTGGCGTGAAGGTGTCAAGTGAAAAGCTTGAGACTGAGCGGTGAAAGTCATGGTCCAAAGCAAAAAGAGTGTGCTTAAGAGCTCTGGGAACCTCTAACTGGGGACTCTAGCAAAGCTAAGTCACAATCTGAAAAGGTTCACCCAGTTATGTGTCTGTGGCATTTATGTATCCGGTGGTAATACTAGAAAATAAAATGCTTAAGGTCACGGCCAAGACTCATAAAATAGTTGTGTTCAAGAATCAACACACTGAACTAGGAGAATCAATAACACTATCTGAATTCTGAGTTCCTATGGAAGCCAATCATTCTGAACTTCAAAGGATAAAGTGAGATGCCAAAACTGTTCAGAAGCAAAAAGCTACTAGCTCCGCTCATCTAATTAAGACTAATCTTCATTTATAATTTTGAAATTTATTGTATATTCTCCTCTTTTTATCCTATTTTTTTAGTTGCTTGGGAACAAGCAACAATTTAAGTTTGGTGTTGTGATGAGCGGATAATTTATACCCTTTTTGGCATTGTTTTTACATAGTTTTTAGTATGATTTAATTACTTTTTATTATATTTTTATTAGTTTTTATTCAAAAATTATATTTCTGGACTTTACTATGAGTTTGTGTATTTTTCTGTGATTTCAGGTATTTTCTTGCTGAAATTGAGAGACCTGAGCAAAAATCTGATTCAGAGGCTGAAAAAGGACTGCAGATGCTGTTGGACTCTGACCCTCCTGAACTCAAAGTAGATTTTCTGGAGCTACAAAAGCCCAATTGGCACGCTCTTAAGTGCGTTGGAAAGTAGACATCTTGGGCTTTCCAAAAATATATAATAGTCCATACTTTTCTCGAGATTTGATGGCCCAAACTGACGTTCAAAGCCAGCCTAAAACTTTCTGGCGTAAAACGCCAGAACTAGCTTAATTCTTGGCGTTAAACGCCCATTTTGGCACCCAGGGTGGCGTTTGACTCCAACTTGAGGCATATGCACGTGAAAGCTTGAAAGCTCAGCCCAAACACTCACCAAGTAGGTCCCAGAAGTGGATTTCTGCACTTAGTTACTCATTTTCTGTAAACCTAAGTTAGTAGTCTAGTATAAAAACTACTTTTAGAGATTCATTTTGCACCCTATGACATTTTACACTTCATATTGTATCTTCTACAGCATGAGTTTCTAAATCCCATAGGTAGGGGTGAGGAGCTCTGCTGTGTTTCAATGGATTAATGCAATTACTACTGTTTTCTATTCAATCACGCTTGATTCTATTCTAAGATACTCACTCGTACTTCACTATAGAGAATATGATGATCCGTGACAGTCATCATTATCCTCAACCTATGAACGTGTTCCTGACAACCACTCGCGTGCTTGACAGCTTGAGTGCGTATCTCTTGGGTTGTTAATCTACGGACCGAGTCCGGGGGTTAGAACCTTCGTGGTATAGGCTAGAATCATTGGCAGCATTCCTGGAATCCGGAAAGTCTAAACCTTGTCTGTGGTATTCCGAGTAGGATTCGGGAGAGGATGAATGTGACGAGCCTCAAACTTGTGAATGTTGGGCGCAGTGACAGTGTGCAAAAGGACAAGGGTCCTATTCCGATGCTAGCGGGAACCGACAGATGATTAGCCGTGCGGTAGCTATACTTGGTATTTGTCATCCGAGACAAGAAATCCGACAGTTGATTAGCCGTGCAGACATCGTACCTGGTATTTTATTCATCCGAGAGGATCATACAGCTTGCCATTGAAGGAAGCCATGCGTGTTTGGAGAAGAAGACAGTAGGAAAGCAGAGATTCAGGCGACAGAGCATCTCCAGAACCTCCACCTGTTCCTCATTACTGAATCACAAGTACCTTTTAATTTATGTTATTTACTTTTCATAACAAAATCATTTTTATCATTAATCTCCTGACTAAGATTTACAAGATAACCATAGCTTGCTTCAAGCCGTCAATCTCCGTGAGATCGACCCTTACTCACGTAAGGTATTACTTGGAGGACCCAGTGTACTTGTTGGTTAGTTGTGCGAAGTTGCAAAGGTGTGATTGCAATTTCGTGCACCACATACCCTAAGAGAATATTGACACAGTAAGGAAAAGCCATCTCAATATCAACACATAAATGGAATAATGATATAAAGAACTCCTAAACTCTAGCACTACTCATGAAAACATCAGCAATATAAAATGCTTTAAGATTTTAAAGCCACTTATGAGAATCAAATTCATTCAATGCCCTCCAGACACCCACCAAGTTGATCAAAATGGCATATATGATAAATCAAGTTATAGACGGCATAAATGCAAGCTTATGATGATCCAAAGTTCATCAAAACATATTAAAATATGAATCTTCAAGGGAACATGAGAATCAAGATAATCACAGTAGTAGTAATGAACCTATAGTCAACCTCTCATCCTAAATTGTGAAAGTAAACACACCACCTATTTCCCAACAACTATTGACAGATAGCAAGAAGCAATCACATTAGAACATCACAAATGTTATTGAAAGAAATTGGGGTGGTTACCGTAACAGAGAGGGCAGGCCTAACAGCAGTCCCGAACCGACGACTACCAAAATAATAGAGAGAGCGACGTGACCGGCAGTTTATGGAACCTGAAAATCAAGGATACAGATGAGCAGTTCTCTTTGTCGACAACAAAGACAGGCCAGATTAGTGAGCTAGGGCTTCGTGGGTTATAAAGTGTATAAGGAGCGAGGAGAAGAGGTAGGGCGCAGCAGCTGGGGTTTTTGAAATTGGGTAGAAACAGATCCACTATTTGTTATAACGAGTAAATATTGCCCAAAAAAAAGAAAAAATTAAGTGAGACGCAGGAATGATTATAGCAAGAGGAAACTGAAACACTAAAAATATTGTAGAATCTAAATTTGTTACTGATTCTTTAATTTTGAAATAATAATAATAATAATAATAATAATAATAATAATAATAATAATAATAATAATAATAATAATAATAATTTTTTATCATTAAATTTTGCTTTCTAAAATATCCTTTAATAAATTATTCTTTTATTGATTAAATTATATTTTTAAAATAATTTAATAATTATATAATTTTTTTAAAATACGCTTCAATAATTTTTTAATTTTGGCAAATTATAATTTTATCAAAATTTCCGTTAACAGTGATAAGATTTTTTTATTTAATATTAAAATAATATATATTGATATCAAAAAATTAATAGAAAAAAATAAAAATAATTGTTAACAATAAAAATAGTAAGCACATCGGACACTTTTCATTCAAAACTGAAACATCTTATCATATTAAAGTTCATATATATCTTATTTCATATTATAGTTATTCTATTAAAGTTCATATATATCTTATTTCAACATTTTGGTATGGACTTATTGTCCATTTCAGGATCTATCCCATAATTTATGCCATCCCTATTGTCTTGGTTCTTGATCCAAATTTCTTCCCACCCGATTGGAAACCTATCCTAAAGAACTGGACTGCTGCTCAAGCAGAAAGACTCAATGATGGGAATTGCTTGTGTTCCTTACATAATCTATTAAAATGCATACTTACCAGGAAGAGGCTGTTGTTTGGACTGGTTTTGGCAGCAATTTTCTCCTTATTTACTGGTTTATCCTGTTATTTATATGGATGAGAATTCTTACATGAGGCCACTACGATACCACCATACTAGAACAGACCCAAGGCACAGCTTCTCTATCTATTTCTATCACATCTATCTTCACTATGGTTATGATATTTCACTGGTGGAGAAGCTTTTCTCATTTTTGCCCAAGTTCATGGTGCAGCTGGTTCTTATTTTTCTGTTTTGTAAAGGATTTGCCATTCTGTCTATTTGCTCAGACTGTTGCATTTGTAGCATTCAACAAGGTTTGCACTTAATATTTCCACTAGTTATTATTCCCATTTAATTGTTTGCAAGGACTTTGCACTTAAACATAAGCATTCAACACCGTGAACTTGAAATAGTGACAATTTCATGGCACTTGAAACCTTGATTTTTGTGTGTATCTTGAATGATACAAATGCAGCAAAGATATTATGCAGTGCCTGGAAAATCAAATTGGGCTTGTTGATCATTTGGCATAATTTTATTGCCAATAACAATGTACTTGAATTTGACATAATTTCAGGGTTGTATATTCTATGTGGAACAGAGAGCAGGAATCATAGCAAAACAGGTCACTTATTGTCCCAAAAAATTTATATTAATCAGCATCTTGAAGTAGTCAAAATAAAAAAATACAGAAATAGGTAAAACAGTAGACTAATGGCCTTCAATGCAACATACTAACAATCCCTAAAAATAATATGAAGAGTTATAAAGTCATGACAACTTCAAAACACAAGTCTTGGGCATCCTATAAATCTGAAACCAAATTCTTCAATTATACTATTGCAATATCCTCAAGGGTTTAGGTATCATGTCGCCCACATAGCTAGGTGCCAGGCATTCTTCTTATCAGGAGACATTCCACTATATGGATATTCATTCTCATCCGGCATTTTATTGAGGTTATATAATAGCATCGAGGCCTTTTGTCCAGCAGAATCAGCCTCTTCAGAGCTATCGGAGGAAACAACGGCCTCTTTCTCCACTGAATCCGGAACCACCCCCCCCCCCCCCCGTTCATAGCCAAATATAGGCGTAGAATATCAAGAATTACTTCATGAACAAAATCATATTAATTCAACAACCAAAAAGTTGATAATGTTACGTTCCCATAGTCGTTCAAGTCCATGTTCTATGAGTTTGAATTCCTCTTGTGCTGCAATATCCAGTTCAACAACAAGAGTATTTTCATAGCGTACCTGCACAACATACCACCAAAATAATGTAGAAAAACTTTTTGTAAAAACCTGAGACAATGTAATCCCTTACAATATATGATGTATAAAATTATTCAAATCATTCCGAACCTAAAAATTAGAATACTGGTGACTCGCTAGTTCATTACTATACATTTTTTTTAAATAGCAAACAGATTAAATCGCAAGAAGACTATGGCATCAAAGAAAGAGAACATAAGTAACAGCAGCAAAATACCAAATCTTTGGGGTTGCTCCTTCTACTCAAGTCAAAATAAAAAAATTAGCATCATGCACACAGTTGAGTTTATGACGTAAAATTAAAAGAGAATCCACCTTCAGCAATATTCGTTAATGATACATACATACATACATACATACATACATACATACATACATACATACATACATACATACATACATATATATATATATATACATACATACATACATACATACATACATACATACATACATACATACATACATATATATATATATATATATATATATATATATATATATATCTTCCCATATAAAGAAGCATGCGTTAATCCCAGGCATTACCCTTCTAGAAGAATCAACCATTTGTACTTTATAAGGAAAATTACTATTAAAATAGGATAAGGATAATAAGCCTAAGTAATCCCAGAGGTCAGATTCATAACAGGGTTGAGAATTTCGCATTATATATATATAACAGTTATCATCATGACTTTATCTTCATGTAGTTTCAGAATTTCCTTTAATTTATTACACCCGCATAGATTAGAAAAGGTTTTTGGGTGCAGTTTGACAATTTCTTAAGAAAAAAGACTTAAAAGAATGTAATATCATAACCATCTAGCTAAATATAGCTTCTCCTGTAACATGGCATTTTGAAACCACAAGAGGGCCTATATTATATGATTGAGTACGACAATAGGGTCTCTATTATATGCTATTAAGTTTCTTCTAGCAAACATATCTCATCAAGTTTATCTTGCAATACAAAATACAATTAAACTACCCAACCTTAAAAGTGATTCGGCTTAATGAACCAAATTTATTAATTTTAGAAAGTAAATATCATGGTTTAGTTTTATATACCTTAGATAAATAGCAAGGAAAAACACCACTATTTTACCTCCGCCTCGTCAAGTATTTCCTGTGAGCACCATGTTTCGGTACTTGTTATAAACTCAAACCCAAATTTAGCCCGGTACTTTTGGTCCCAATGAAGCAATTTCTAAAATTTAAACATAACCATGTGAATATGGGTTTCATTCACGAATAAGAAAAGGATTTACAAAATTAAATTGGGTAGCAGCAAACAAACCCTCATCATTGAAGCCAAGGCATAACGAATGGCTCGATAGAGGTGACTATGTCCAGAGAAGGCATCCAACCATGATTGTATACGGGACTCTTTGAACCACAACTGCCTTGCAAATGAGGTTGCATCCTCCAACGAAGAGAAAGGAGACGCATCTATCATCTTCTTTGCGAACCAACGGCTTCTGGAAATGAGAAAGAAGTCTCTGCTCTCCAATTTCCCTAAAAGTCAATGGAGATAGAAAGTCAATGGCCCAAAACATCTTGTCGGATGCCTCTCCCCGATGTGGTATTGATAAACCAATATTTTATAGTTTATATTGTGTTCAATTGTGTGGTTTTGTCATGATCCTTACCCACTTATTCATCAATTTAGCATGCATTTAGATTTCCTTCCTAAATTCAGTACATGTTTGAAAATTGCTTCCTAGAAATTTTAATTATTTAATTTTAATTCTCCTTTATTCCATTCGATGCCGTGATCTGTGTGTCAAGTGTTTCAGGCTTTATAGGGCATGAATGAGATGGAGATTGGAGAGGAAGCTAGCAAAAAATGGAAGGAACACAAGAATTTGAGGAGATAACCAGCGAGAAGTGACGTGGTCGCATGGCTCACGCGACCGCGCGAAGGAGCGCAAATCGCAGTGACGTGGCTGCATGGCTTGCGCGGCCGCACGGATTGGAAAGCACAAGCGACGCGGTAGCGTGGACGACGCGAACGCGTGGAGAGGAAAAAGCGCAAGCGACGCGTCCGCATGGACGACGCGATCGCGTGACATGTGCGATCTGCATAATCTGCAGAATTCGCTGGGAGTGATTTTTGGACCTTATTTCGGCCCAATTTTTGGCCCGGAACAGCAGACTAGAGTCAGAGAATATGCAGAAACAACACACACATTCATTCAGTAGTTTTAGATCTAGTTTTTCACTCTCTTAGGTTTTTCTCTCTAGTTTTTAGAATTTTAATTTTCAATTGGTCTTAGCATTGGAACATTGAGAAGAGTTATTTCCTCATCAAGACTTCATCATTCTAGTTTGTTTTCTTAACTTGGTTTTATTCTTCCATATTCTTTGTTTTGTTCAATTTTATTATTCAGATACTTTTATGATTATTTAATGCAAGGATTATTTCTTTTTAATTCAATTTCAATTCCAATAATCATGTCTTCTTATAATTCCCTTTTTCTGTGTTATGGGTTTATTATTTACAATGCGTGAGTAGTTTCATTACTTGATGGGGAATTGATTGAAAAGGAACTCTTGAGTTGGAAGGATTGAAAGAAAATTTGTAATTGGGTTAATTGTTGAATTGCTATCCTGCCACCAACGTCAATCCCTTGAACTAAGTGGGTTGTAACTCGTGAACGGATCTAGTAATCCAACTTGTTTGACTTTCCCTTACCTAGTAAAGGATAACTAAACAGAGTAACCGTTAATTATAAATCCATCTAAAAAATCATTCCATCAATGATAAAGATTCTAACTAATCAATTCCCAGTCAAGGTTTTTTTTATTCATATCATTTAATTTTCCTCAGTTTACATTCCAATTTACTTACCTCAACTTCTTCGAACCTCTGATTAATAAGATAGCACCCTTCTCTGCAACTTGTTGGGAGACGACCTGGGACTTAAAACTCCCAGTAATTTTGATTTAAACTCTTTGTGACACATTTCTAAATTGATAGGCAGATTTTTGGTGAATTAAGAACTATACTTGCAACGTATCAAATTTAATAATTTTTTAATTCATCAGCTTCTGCTTTCCATCAATTTTTGGCGCCGTTGCCGAGGAGTTGCAATAGAGTGCTAATTTTATTAATTAGAATTTATTTATTTGCATTTTATTTAATTTTGCTACTATGAGCTGCATGTTTCTTCTGTCAAATGACGCGTTCACTTCCTGATCCGCACTTGCTAATATTCGATCCTGAAATTGAAAGGACTATTTCACGAATAAGGCGAGAACAGCGTAGTTAGCCCACTCTGAGGGTGGATCTGAAAGTGAATCTGAGGAAGAAACTAGCCCCCGTTCTACTGATTCGGTTGTTTTACGTGCAGAAAACATGGCAGCTAGAAGAGTTACCATTCAGGAGGAAGGAGCTCCTGATTTTACAATGCAACCGTTTCAAGCGCATCATCCAGCGGTAGCTACAGATTTTGAAATAAAGACCGCACTGTTAAATTTGATGCCCAAGTTTCATGGCCTACCTGCTCAAGAGCCTATCAAGCACTTGAGAGATTTCCAGGTAGCATGTTCTACTGTCAGGCATGACGGCACTGATGAAACTTCAATTCTGCTGAAAGCTTTTCCGTTTTCTCTTGAGGGAAAAGCAAGAGAGTGGTACTACACTCAACCTCTAGCAAATGTATCCAACTGGGATACACTCAAAAAGGAGTTTCTGGAGAAATTCTTTCCATCTGAAGTTACTGATAAACTGAGAAAGGATATATCTACGATTGTTCAGGATGACAATGAGACTCTCTTCGAATACTCGGAGCGCTTCAATAATCTTTTGGAAGCATGCCCCCACCACATGATTGACAAGATCGTGCTACTCAGCTATATCACACAAGGTATGAGGCCCCAAGATAAGACCACATTGGAAAGTGCTAGCAATGGGTCTATGAAGAAGTACAAGACCACTGATGAAGCTTGGCAATTGATCAGTGATTTAGCTGAATCTACTCGGAACCACAGACAGAAGCAAGGCCGTTCAAAAGCCATTGCAAAAGTATCTTCTGGCAGAGAGACTGCTGCTCTAACTCAAAGCATCTGTGAGATGACCAACCTGTTGAAGCAAATGCAGTTGAATCAACAAGCTCAGCAAACTCAACCGCAGCAAAACCAACAACTAGTCCCACAAAGAATTTGCAGAATTTGTGCTGATTACAGCCATTACACTGATGAATACCCGCAGCTCCAACAAGAAGACAACATGGTGGCATCCACTCACAACTTCTATGACCGCCCCAACCAAGGGTACAATCAAAGTGGAAATAATAACCATGGATGGCAGGACAATTCAAACCAGAATTGGAGGGACAACAATAACAGGGGAGGTAGAGATAATCAGGAAAATCAGAGGTGGAATAATAACAACAACAGGTAGTAAAATCAACCCTACCGAGCACCTCACCTGAGGCAAAACCAAGGACCACCGAACAATCAGCAGCAAACCTCTCAATTTACTCATTCTTCTATATCTTCTAATGAAGATTTATTACAAGCTTTTGAGAAAAGACAACTAGCCATGGAAAGTACCATCGTGAACAGTATTAACGCCAGTCTGAATGGTCTCACCTCTACTCTGCAAGCTTTTATGACACAGCTTGGTTCAGCACAAAATTCCAGTAACCAACCTTCAAGCACCACTGGAATCCCCTCTCAACCATTACCCAATCCAAAGAGAGGCATTAATGCCATCACCCTGAGGTCTGGAACTACACTACAGGAGAGGAATCAGGAGGAACCAAGCTCACCAGAATACGCCTCAGCTGAAGAGGTGGTTGAAATCGAAGATGTTGAAGAGGAAGAGGATATACAGGACATAGCTGAAGAAGAGATAGCTCAACCACAAGGAGAAGCACCAAAAGGCGCAGGCACCACGGAAACCACTGTTCCCACTCTATTTCCACAGCTTGCAAGGAAGCCCAGGAAGCAGCTGGAACCTGATCCTAAAATGGTAGAGATATTCAAAAAGGTCGAGGTAACTGTCCCCCTTTTTGATGTTATTCAGCAGGTACCTAAATATGCAAAGTTTCTAAAAGACTTATGTATCCATAAAGACAAGATTAATGAATTAGAAACTATTCCTTTAGGTAGTTCTATATCTGCTTTAATGGGAGGATTACCTGAAAAATGTAGTGATCCATGTCCTTGCATAGTTAGTTGTACTATTGGTGGTGTAGTAATTTATGATTGCATGTGTGATTTAGGAGCATGTGTCAGTATAATGCCTTTGTCCATATATGATGTTTTGAGGCTCCCTCCCTTAAAAAGGTCGGCAGCTCGTTTTGTGTTAGCAGATAAAAGCATTATTACAGTGGCTGGAGTTGCTGAAGATGTTTTGGTGAACATTAAAGGGCTCACATTTCCCACTGATTTTTATATCTTGGAGATGCCCCATAATGATTCAGATAAGCCATCATCGATCCTACTTGGAAGACCATTCCTGAAGACATCAAAATTCAAATTGGATACTTTTTCAGGAACATACTCCTTTGAAATAGATGGCCGCATAGTGATCTTCAATCTGAATGGAGTCATTAACAACCCCTCAGAAGATCGTTCTATCTTACAGTGTGATGTCATAGATGAAAGTGTGGCTGAAGTTCAAAAAGAAGAGTTTGAAGAGAGACACACTGGACAAGGTCCGAGTGTGGGGACCCTCTTAACTGACAGTGAGGGCACTTCGCCATTTTCACGAGCTCCAGATAATCCAGAGCCTGCCCATGATCAAAAGTTAGAATTGAAACCTCTTCCTCCATATCTCAAATATGCTTATCTTGAGGATGAGCAAAAGCTTCCGGTTATTATTGCAAGAGAACTGACTCCTCAACAAGAAGAGCAGCTACTTGATGTGCTAAGGAAGCATAAGAAGGCAATTGGGTGGAGCTTGGCAGACATAGTGGGAATCAACCCTCAAGTATGTGAGCACAGAATATTTTTAGAAGAGGGAGCAAGACCTGTCCGTCAACCCCAGAGAAGATTGAATCCCACCATCTTGGAAGTTGTCAAGAAGGAGGTGACCAGACTATTGGAGGCCGGTATAATATATCCCATTTCAGACAGTGAATGGGTAAGCCCAGTACAAGTGGTGCCCAAGAAGTCTGGAGTCACTACAGTGAAGAATGAGCATGGAGAGCTCATAGCAACTAGAGTTCAGAATGCTTGGAGAGTCTGCATTGATTACAGGCGTCTCAACCAAGCTACTCGTAAGGATCACTACCCATTTCCATTCATTGATCAAATGTTGGATCGCCTGTTAGGTAAATCACATTATTGCTTTCTAGATGGTTACTCAGGTTATTTCCAAATTCATATAGCTCCTGAGGATCAGGAAAAGACTACTTTTACATGTCCTTTTGGGACTTATGCTTATAAGAGAATGCCCTTTGGCTTATGCAATACACCAGCTACTTTCCAAAGGTGCATGATGAGTTTTTTCTCTAATCTTACTGAGGACTGTATGGAAGTTTTTATGGACGATTTTAGCGTTTATGGTGATTCTTTTTACCCTTTGCTTAGAGGGATTATCTAGAGTATTAGATAGATGTATTAATACAAACCTTGTATTGAATTTCGAAAAATGCCACTTTATGGTAAAACAAGGGATTGTATTAGGACATGTGGTATCTAATAATGGCATTTCTGTAGACCCAGCAAAGGTGAATGTTATTTCTAGTTTACCTTACCCCTCTTCTGTGAGGGAAGTCCGTTCGTTCCTTGGCCATGCAGGTTTCTACAGGAGATTTATTAAAGACTTTAGTAAGGTGGCACTTCCCTTATCCAGATTACTGCAGAAGGACATTGAGTTCGAGTTCAGTGAAGATTGCAAACAAGCATTTGATAAGCTGAAGACTGCTCTAACTCAAGCCCCAATTATGAGAGGACCCGACTGGAGCCAGCCGTTTGAAATCATGTGCGATGCTTCCAACCATGCAGTAGGAGCAGCGCTGGCTCAGCGTGAAGGTAAGGATCCTTTTGTTATTGCCTATGCGTCTAAGACTTTAGACACTGCCAGTCCAATTATACTACTACTGAGAAAGAACTTCTTGCTATTGTTTTTGCTCTGGATAAATTTCGGGCCTATTTACTTGGTACCAAAGTAGTAGTGTATTCGGACCACGCAGCTCTAAAGTATCTATTAGCTAAAAAGGAGTCCAAACCAAGGCTTATACGTTGGATACTGCTGCTATAAGAATTTAATTTAGAAATAAAGGATAGGAGTGGTAATCAGAATTTAGTAGCAGACCACTTGAGTCGCCTTGAACATATTAAGGATGATTCTACTCCTATAGATGATAATTTTCCTTTTGATAACCTACAAGCAGTATCTGAGGTAGTCCCTTAGTATGCACCTGTTGCTAATTATTTAGTTAGCCGCACATTTCCTCCACATTTTTCTAAACATCAAAGAGACAAGCTAAAAAGTTAGTCTAAATATTATATATGGGATGACCCATATTTATGGAGATGTGGCGCTGACCAGATAATTAGCGTTGTGTGCCTCAATCAGAATTCCAGTCCATTTTAGAGGCCTGTCACTCATCTGAGAGTGGAGTACATTTTGGCTCTCAACGAACAGCTAGAAAGATCTTAGACTGTGGATTCTGGTGGCCTACTCTTTTTAGACACGCTGCTGAGTTTTGCAAATCTTGTATCCCATGCCAGAAATTTGATAATATATCCAGGAGGGATGAGATGCCTCAACACTATATGCTTTTCTGTGAAATTTTTTATGTATGGGGCATTGACTTCATAGGTCCATTTCCAAATTCTAGTGGATATTTTTATATATTGTTAGCTGTGGATTATGTTTCCAAATGGGTGGAAGCAATCCCTACCCGCACTGACGATGCTAACACTGTTGTTTCCTTTGTGAGAAACCACATTATATGCCGTTTTGGATCACCACGAGCGATCGTGAGCGATCAAGACACCCATTTTTGTAACAGGAGACTAACAGGATTGATGAAGAAGCATGGGATAATCCATAAAGTTGCAACAGCTTACCATCCCCAAACTAATGGGCAAGCCGAGGTGTCAAATAGAGAAATTAAGCGTATCTTGCAAAAGATAGTGAATGCTTATCGAAAAGACTGGAGCACCAGGCTACAAGATGCACTGTGGGCATATAGAACAGCATACAAGACACCCATTGGGATGAGTCCCTTTCGCTTAGTTTATGGAAAAGCTTGCCATCTCCCAGTTGAAATCGAACACAGAGCCTTCTGGGCAGTTAAAGAGTGCAACATGGAAATTGAGAAGGCCGAAGCTGAAAGGAAGTTGCAACTGCAGGAACTGGAGAACCTTCGCCTAGAAGCTTATGAGAATTCCAGAATTTGCAAGGAAAGGATGAAAGCTGTGCATGATCAAAACATCAAGAAGAAAGAATTTCAACTTGGAGATTTCGTCCCCCTTTACAAATCTCGACTAAGGCTAATGCCCGGTAAGTTAAGATCAAAATGGGAAGGTCCATACAGAGTAGAGAAGGCTGAACCGTACGGAGTTTATCACCTAAGCCATCCTTCAAGCTCTGAACTTATTAAGGTTAATGGATACCGCCTAAAGCTGTACTATAGTGAGAAAGTGTAGAAAAGCAAGGAGCTTGAGATCCTCCACTTGGAAGATCCCCACAGAGCAGCAGATTGAGCTAGTGGAGCGTCCAACTTACGGACGTTAAAGCAAAGTGCTTGATGGGAGACAACCTACCACGGTATGATCGTTCTTTTCTTCACTTTTAGTTTTTTAGTTTTTTTTTTAAAAAAAAAAAAATTTCGCCGCGCGACCTGCAATCGCGTCGGCGTGGCAGGGGGAATAAAGAAAAATAAAAATAAACAAAAAGTTACGCAGGAGCAACGCTGGAGTCGTGCCAATGGCACAAATTACCCCACGCGACCGCGTCGCTGACGCGACCGCGTCGCATGGAAATCATGGCCTCCCATGCAACCGCGTGCCCCACGCAGCCGCGTGCCCTGAGTTTTCGACGTAAAAGGGTGCACAGTCGCACTCTGTGCGAGAGTGATGCTGGATTGGTGCTGGAAGCACAATCCTTGTCACGCGACCGCGTCGCTGATGCGGCCGCGTCGCTGACGCGGCCGCGTCACCCATTTTATAACGCACACTCATGCGATCGCGTGACCCACGCGATTGCGTCACCCAATTTTGGCAATTAAAATAATCGAACAGAGAGTTGTGCTGGAGCAAGGCTGCACTCGCGCCAGCAGCGCAACATAGGTCACGCGACCGCATGACCGACGCGATCGCGTCATCTTCCCTGGAGCGCAACCACGCGAACGCGTGCCTTCCGCGGCCACATCGCATGCGCTCCACAGCTCAACCTCAGTTGCCAAATTATCTTATCTTTCTTTCCTCAAAATCCTAATTTTTCTTTTCCCTCCTTCTTTCTTCTTTCTCCCTTCCCCTTTCTATCTCACCTTTCATTCTCTATCTTTCTCACCCCCATTAACAAGGTTTTTTCTTTTCTTCTTTCTCACTTTTCTACTATTCTTCTTATTTTCATATGTTATCTTCTTATCTTTTCTTCATTGTTCTTATTTTCTTTTCTTTTCTTTTCCTTTTTACTTGGTGTTATCTATTTATGTGAGTCATTATTTATCTTTATATGCTTATGGTTTGTTATAAATTTGTTTGGCAATCATATATATTACTTTTTAAGGGATTGCTTGTATATTCAAATTCATACTTTCAAGAGCTTATTCTACATGCATGCTATGTGTTTGTGAAAAAGCCCATATGGCATTATGCACTTCAAATTATTTTACTCTAATATGCAATGCTTGCTTTTCACAAATTCCCTTTCATATTTTATTAATTAAATTTAATTGTCAATACAAACGTGATGGCTAGTTTGTTACAAATGGTAATCTAAATTGGACATTGAATGTTTGATATATGCTACTCATGCCTTTGCCTGCATGCCAATAAACCTCTTGCATTCCATTGTCCTACATGCACTTGCTATATTTCCATTGATGAGCTTTTCACATGTAATCCGGACCATGTGTTAATGCCATTTATCTTTATTGTGCATTGACTATCACTTACAATACCCTCTTCCTTGCTCTATCTCTTTGAATTTAATTTTCTTTCTCTTCCCTTCTTTCAGGATGGCCACCAAGAAAGGAAAAGAGAAAGCTACTTCCAAACCACCAGCAATAAGAGGAACTAAAAGAGCATTAGTGGTAGACCCTTCTTCAACCACAGTCAAGCCCTCAACAAAAAGAGTTAAGAGGATAATAAAGGTTGACGACAAGGAGAAAGCCTTTCCAGCAAAGGACACTGCACGATTTCCCAATCGCTACTGTGAGCAGATGTTCCCTATCCTAGCAGAAAGGAACTATAACAATGAATACCTTCTTATCCTCCTATCCAATATTGCCTCCTTTGTTGAGCCACAAATTGAACGAAGACAATGGGGTTTCTTACGGAGACAGCCGAGGCAGGTCAATCTCTCTTAGGTAGTTGAGTTCTACTCCAACTTCTACATACCGACCCTGCAGTCTGTTTATGTCCGGCAGCAACAAGTCCCCATCACAGAAGAGGCCATTCAGCACGTTCTGAGTCTTCCCCCTATTCCAGCAGGAATGGACGCTTTTCAAGAAGCCACCCTTCAGCGCCAGAGATACCAATTTGACTGGGACTCCGTTCTCGGAGTCATCGCATTACCTGGCAGCCATTGGATCTACGGATACCACCGTACCCGCCCTAAGGGAATCTTGGCTTCCACACTTACCTTGGAGGCTCGCGTATGGGCACAGATCATGTCCCATTACATCTTTCCGAGCACTCATGAGTCCTCCTTCACTGCAGACATGGCTGTTCTACTATGGTGCATCCTTACAGACCAACCTTTGAATCTCTCAAGACACATCCAGAATGCCATGGAGCACGTACAAATCGCAGGCAACCTACCTTTTCCCGCCCTGGTCTCAGATCTTGTCTCAGCAGCCGGAGTCTCCTACAGAGCTGGGGACACCAAAGCCATGCTTCCACGGGATGATCAATATGTCCCTAACGGGAAATACCTCAGACTTTCAGCAGCCACTACAAGCCAGCCTACTGAGCCAGTTGAAGATATTCCTTCTTCAACACCACAAGCATCTACAACTGAGAAATTGCTCCAGCAGATACTTGAAAAATTGGATCGGCATGAACTGAAAGCTAAGATGAGAGAGCGCCGTAACAAGCGCTGATTCACATACCTCAAGGAGCTGATCATGGGCAAATTCAAGGACTCAGACACTCCGGACTCCACTTCTTTTACCAGCACCGGGGGCCATGATATTCCCGACTGTGGAGATACTGCTACCAGCCCACCCCTGTTCCTGACAGATGGCACCGAGGACGGTGCAAAGCCTTAAGTGTAGGGAGGTCGGTCAGTACCTGACATCCGGAGGTAATTTCTCTTCTCTGTACACCAATAATTAGGATATTTTAGTTAGATTTTCTCCCCTTTATAGAATAAAATAAATTGCATAGGTTAGAATAGTTGCATGCATGTTCTACTTGATTAAAAAGACAATAAGTTTCTTTTAAAAATCTATCCTTGGAATAAAATTTCACTAATTTTTCAAAATTTTTATGATAAATATGCTTGAGTTGTATTTGGAACATGATGTTTGAGCTAAAGAACACACAACCTGTGAAAGATTTGAGCCATTATGTATGGTTACATTATTTAACCATAATTATTTTATTCTTGTGTGTTTACTTCTCTATGATTGTAATCTATATTTTGTTTTATCTTATATGTCCAATATTTATTATATTTACATGCTTGCACATGATTGAGGCTATTATTTGTTTAAACTCACTTATCCAAATCAAGCCTACCCTTTTCAATTACCTTTGTTAACCACTTTGAGCCTTTTAAAACCCCATTTGTTCTATATTTTACCACATTACTAACCTCAAGCTGAAAAACAATTGCATATCTCAAATTAAATCTTTGGTTAGCTTAAGATAGAATTATGTGTGCTAGTTAAGTATGGGAAATTGTGGGAACAAAAGTTGTTAAGGGAATGTGTCATGAAAATTTAAAGGGAATTTGGATACCTATTCATGTGAAACTATAAGAATCAAAAATCTATGTGCGTTGATAAGCTTTATTTATTTCAATTCAAAAAAAAATGATAAACAAATAAATAAGGGGATAAAATTACCCCAATGTTAAATTCAGAATTCAAAGATCAATGCACATATGATAGAATTAAAATACAAAGTTGAAATATGAGTATGTGTTGAAAAAGGGAATTATGGGTAGCTAGGCATGAATTTAAAAGTATATAGAATATATGTATATTAGGTGAGAGCTTAGGTTAATTAAAGATTCAATTTATAAAGCTCACTTAGCCATATGTATACCCTTACCTGCACCTTGGCCCCATTACAACCCTGAAAAGACCTCATGATATTTGCATTGGTATATTAACTGTTGTTGATTGGTTAGGAGAAAAACAAAAGTTAGAAAACATGACTAGAGAAGAATAGAGTGATTACCCTATACACTAGAGATTAGAGCGTACATACATTATCAGTGAGGGTTCAATGCTTGAATTTTCATGTTTCCTGCTTTCATAAGCTATCTTCTTGCACTTTTATCGGTTTTATTGTATAATGATAGAATTAGTGGAATTCAATTTGTAATTGTTTTGAAGGGCTTATTTACTTTTGATCATGTGGACAATAATCATATAGTTGCATTTATTTATATATGTAGGATTGCATTGCATTTCATGAGTTTCTACATGTTCATACTTATTTCCTTGTCTCCTTCAATTTAGCATGAGGACATGCTAATGTTTAAGTGTGGGGAGGTTGATAAACCACTATTTTATAGTTTATATTGTATTTAATTGTGTGGTTTTGTCATGATCCTTACCCACTTATTCATCAATTTAGCATGCATTTAGATTTCCTTCCTAAATTCAGTACATGTTTGAAAATTGCTTCCTAGAGACTTTAATTATTTAATTTTAATTCTCCTTTATTCCATTCGATGTCGTGATCTGTGTGTCAAGTGTTTCAGGCTTTATAGGGCATGAATGAGATGGAGATTGGAGAGGAAGCTAGCAAAAAATAGAAGGAACACAAGAATTTGAGGAGATAACCAACGAGAAGTGACGCGGTCGCATGGCTCACGCGACCGCGCGAAGGAGCGCAAATTGCAGTGACGCGGCCGCATGGACGTGACGTGGACGACGCGAACGCGTGGAGAGGAAAAAGCGCAAGCGACGCGTCCGCATGGACGACGCGATCGCGTGACATGTGCGATTTGCATAATCTGCAGAATTCGCTAGGGGCGATTTTTGGACCTTATTTCGGCCTAGTTTTCGGCCCGGAACAGCAGACTAGAGTCAGAGAATATGCAGAAACAACACACACATTCATTCAGTAGTTTTAGATCCAGTTTTTCACTCTCTTAGGTTTTTCTCTCTAGTTTTTAGAATTTTAATTTTCAATTGGTCTTAGCATTGGATCATTGAAAAGAGTTATTTCCTCATCAAGACTTCATCATTCTAGTTTGGTTTCTTAACTTGGTTTTATTCTTCCATATTCTTTGTTTTGTTCAATTTTATTATTCAGATACTTTTATGATTATTTAATGCAAGGATTATTTCTTTTTAATTCAATTTCAATTCCAATAATCATGTCTTCTTATAATTCCCTTTTATGTGTTATGGGTTTATTATTTACAATGCGTGAGTAGTTTCATTACTTGATGGGGAATTGATTGAAAAGGAACTCTTGAGTTGGAAGGATTGAAAGAAAATCTGTAATTGGGTTAATTGTTGAATTGCTATCCTGCCACCAACATCAATCCCTTGAACTAAGTGGGTTGTAACTCGTGAACGGATCTAGTAATCCAACTTGTTTGACTTTCCCTTACCTAGTAAAGGATAACTAAACAGAGTAACTGTTAATTATAAATCCATCTAAAAAATCATTCCATCAATGATAAAGATTCTAACTAATCAATTCCCAGTCAAGGTTTTTTTTATTCATATCATTTAATTTTCCTCAATTTACATTCCAATTTACTTACCTTAACTTCTTCGAACCTCTGATTAATAAGATAGCACCCTTCTCTGCAACTCGTTGGGAGACGACCTGGGACTTAAAACTCTCAGTAATTTTGATTTAAACTCTTTGTGACACATTTCTAAATTGATAGGCAGATTTTCGGTGAATTAAGAACTATACTTGCAACGTATCAAATTTAATAATTTTTTAATTCATCAGCTTCTGCTTCCCATCAGGTATCTGCCCAAAGACACTTGAACAAGACTACAGTGAATTGACCACTGTAATTTAGCTCGATGATGTCTACTAATCTCCCGTAATACGAGACACCGCTAACAGCAACATTGGCATCCCGTTTACTTGCATAACTTCTAGTATCCGAAGTGACATAAACCCCACTATTCTGTGTTTTCATCCCTTCCTCCCTCGACATGGTCCTAAATTTAAATCCATTGACGTTGTACGCCTAATAGCGTTTAGCCAGAGAAATCAGACCGCAGGCGAGCCACTGCAGCTCGTTCGAATGATTGGTGCTTCCAAATGGGACCTGGCATTGAACCATTAGAGGCAAGAAAGCATCAAAGGGTAGTAGGATCCTCGGATATTAAAGATTACCTCATGCCTGAGCCAGTTCAAAAATTTTCTGTGCACAACACTATCTATGTGAGACTGTGACTTTGTTTTACTTCGCAGTTTTCTCTTTGTGATGGCTCTGTACTCACTGTGCACACAAAAAGATACTTCAAGTTCAGTACTATCAAAACCAAATTGTCTCATTGTATAATTTTAGAACTCAGGCTCTATACGTACTCCAAGAATTTCTCTACAGCAATACAGTTGACCAGTACATGACGATGTGCTTGAAGCTTTTCGGTTGGTGTTAGTGTGAAAAATGAAGCTTCCCCGACTGCCTTTCCAACCTCTGGGAACATGTTGGCAATCTCGCTCGGCGGAGCATCGCTCGGCCGGTCGTCAACGTGCGTCGGTCGGTTGATCCTAGTCTCGACGTTATCTAGGTATCTTGAACAGAATGTGAGAATCTCCTCGGATAGGTAGCCCTCTGCAATCGATCCTTCCGGTTGTGCCCTGTTACGCATGTACTGCTTGAGATGACATAGGTACCTTCGAGAACATAACATATAAATTACTAGGTGACAGCTATCCTAATAAAACAGGCTGAGAAAGCTTAAGTAGATCTTTATCTCTCGATTGGGTACATCCACCAGTAGTGCACTGGGCCACCGAGACGTACCTCCTCGACCAAATGCACCGCTAGATGAACCATAACTGTGAAGAAGGAAGGTGAAAATATCATCTCCATGTGGCACAGAGTATGGACCACACGATCCTGAAGGAGAGGAAGTTGTTGAGGATCTATGGATTTACTGCATATTAGTCAGAAAAAGGCTGATAAATCAACCAAGACGGCGGACACTGGGGTGGGCAATACGTGTTTTGACGCAATTGGCAATAGATGTTCCATCAAAACATGGCAGTCATGACTCTTCAAACCAAATAACTTGCGCTGTTTTAAGTCAACACAGCAAGAGATGTTGCTAGAGTACCCGTCTGGAATGACCACATTCTTGATGGTCCTAAGAAAGACATCCTTTTGTGGGTTCGACATGGTAAAGACTGCAGTGGGATACTTTCCACCTTCAAGTGGCCACATATCGTGCCTGATTCCCATCAACTGGAGATCTTTACGAGCTTTTAGGTGGTCTTTGGATTTACCGCTCTCGTTCAACATGGTGAATACAATGTTGTCGCACATTCTTCTCTATGTGCATGACGTCTACGTTATGACGTAATTCGTTGTTCTCCCAATATGGCAGATCAAAGAATACACTCCTCTTCTTCTAGGGTGACTCGTCTTACAACACGGTCTGCTGTCCGCGTCTTCTTTTACCGCCCACCGCTTGCACCTTTCCCTGTGAGATGGGCACACCCTCCAATTATCTCAGGACATCCCTGCCAGTCCAATTATCAACGCCGCATGCATCTTGAATGTTTTCTTCTCACTGGCATCGTAGGTATCAACACCGGCCCACAACTGCTTCAACTCATCAATCAGGGACTATAGGTATACATCTATGTCATTGCCAGGCATTTTAGGACCGGGAATAATCATAGAGAGTATAAAGTTGGTTTCTTTCATGCAAATTCATGCGGGTAAGTTATATGGAATAAGAATCACTGGCCATATTGAGTACTTTGAACTGAGGTTTCCATAAGGATTAAAGCCATCACTGGCCAAGGCTAAGCGAACACTGCGCGGATCACTAGAAAAGTCAGTATATCTCATGTCAAATACTTTCCAACCATCGCCGTCTCTGGGATGCCTCAAGAAACTGTCAGAGTTGGTGCCTCTCTTGTGCCACAACATGTCCACAGCTGTCTTGCTGGACATGAATAATCGTTGCAACCGTGGAATCAGAGGAAAAAAACGAAAAACTTTTGCCGCCTGAGGTTTACCATTCTTCTTGACAACGTCGTTGATCCTTACTAAAGAATTCTTCCTGGTCTTTTGCTTCCACCTGGATGCTCCACACCGTTTGCATATAGAAAGGTCGTGGTCGGAACCCTGGTATAGCATGCAGTCATTCGGACATGCATCTATCTTCTTGTACTCAATACCTAGCTTCCTTATGATCCTCTTGGCATCGTGCAAGGTCTTCAGAATCTGTGCATGCTCAAAGGCATCCCCCAATAGCTCTAGAATCAGTCCAAAAGACTTGTTGCTCAGTCCGCACATGCACTTTATATGGTACAGCCTCACCAGGAAAGACAGCTTCGAGAATCTAGAACATCCCGGATATAATTCCTGCTCGCCGTCCTTAAGCAAGTCTTGAAAGGCACGAGCCTCGTGGCTAGGTTCATCAGATAAGTACGGTAACCCATCCGCAACATCTCCAGCATGCCCATCCATAGAATCTTCATCCTCACTCTGCAGTCCCAGAAAATTGAATGCGTCGTGGATCATGTCACGTATTTGATCTCCTGAATTTATAGTGGGATCTAGTTCTTCCCTACCGCTGAGCCTCTCATCTACGATCTTCTCACCGTGATGTAACCAAAAGGTATAATAAGGGGGAAATGGTTTCATCAGAAGATGATCGTATGCAGCTTCTCTAGTTTGGAAAAACCGAAACCCACACAGTGGGCATGGACAATGTATCATCCCATCGGATGATGCATTGTCAAATGCAAAGTCAAGGAATCTATTTTGTCTATCCTTATATTCTACACTATCCCGTGGCTTTGTAATCCAGCTCTTATCAATGTCTAAATAAATGAATTAGCACATACAAATAGATAATTAGTAAAAAAAGACATGGAACTAAAAAAAATGGGGTGTGTGTTAGGAGAACCAATAACAGTCTATCACAATTATGATATGAGAGAGTACCATACGTAATAAAATCGACAATATATTACAAGCAAAACTATGTAGGGAACGACGGAATAACTCAAAATGAAAACAGAAACAAAGTTACTTGCATCCCGGATAACATGAAGCACACGAAAAGTATTGGGAAGGAGGCTTACTCATTGCAAAATTCTGTGCTTTCTTAAAAGATTACTGGTAGAAAGAATTGCTGGTTCCAAGTCCAAAAAATGAAAAGACAAAGAAAAGCTTCCTTAAAAATTGAAAAAGAAAACAAGATTAAATGTTAAATTTTAAAAATAAATAAGTCAATGAATATGACTAAAAAATCATAATGTACAGTGAATAAAATCTTCAAAATATCTTAGAAATGGAAGACATAACAGGATTGAAAGTTAGAATTAAAAGACAATTAAAAAAAAGCTAGGTTAACAATTATAACAGATAGAGGATATGATCTTAAAATTGTAGATATATTATGCCTTGTATGCTTATAAGAAAGTCATATTATAGTTCCCCTGTCCTGTCTTCGACCGTGTAAATAGAATAAATTAGTTCAGTAAAAAAAATAAATTATTAACCCCTCATTTAAGAATATTGTCTGAAAAGTGATATGGATAATATTTTCTAAAAAACAAAGAATCCATGATTAAAGCATTGAAAACATTATTCGGTTAAATACATTTAAATCTGCTTCTCATGGACCATCATTAGTTCATTACTCTTTTATCACTAAACAAAGCGGCATCTTCATGAAAGAAAATTCACAGTATACAACAAAACCCAACAAATGATATAAATCATAAAAGAAAAGAAAATGCCAATAGTATTCAGTAATGATTTTATATGATAAGAATTATAACTATTTTATCACTGATTATGTTGCATAAAAATAATTTAAAAATTAGAAGTTTAGTTTATGTTATAATATGAAACCATTCTAGCAATTTCAATTTTTTTTTCAATTTTTTCTCCCTATTCTAAGAAAATGAATGAATACACAAGCTTCTCATCAAGATGCTTTGTTTAGAACCATGCCTGATCCATCATTCAAGAATTAATTAATGGAGACTTCAAGCACAAAAAGTTTGTCTATGAATTTGCTTCGAATCCAGTTGCAATTATTGATCTTACAATATAAGAGCATGACCAAATCCAATTATCCAAACAAATTTGTGATGGACCAGCATGAAAGTATTATGTAAATAAAGCCACTTTATTCAATAACTCTATTGCTTTCTGTTACGCCAGCAAGATTCAATGCTTAATTTCCTTTTAATTTGATCTTTGTGTTACTTTCAAATTGATACTGTCACCTTATTTAAGAGATATTATTCTCAATATAAAATGCATTTACGATTAGATCTTATCAACTTGAGATGTGACCGTTTGAAAAGATCAAATTGAAAGTATCATTCCTTCTAGTTAGCCATAGTCAATGCAATCAGGAAATTATTATCGACAAGGTCCAAAAACTTGCATCCTAATAATTAAAACTAGATTAGTCCAGATATTATTATCGTTAATGTCCCAGAACTTGCATACTAATTAAAACTAGATTAGTTTAGGATTCCATATAAGATTATTTAATTAATAATACAATAAAAACAAGAGTAAATACTAAATAATCAATCCAACCATGACCATATACTTGTTATATAATGAATGCTAACAAAGTTAAATCAATAGACTCTGCCCTCTGTAACCAGCAAGTATATTGAATTAGATATGTAGAGCTACATCAGGACTGTGTTATGACTATTGCTCAAAGCAAATGAATCAACAGGAGTTTAAGAAAATGGTGCATTAAAAGAAGTGAATTACAGAAAGGGAGCTATTAACTATTTAAATCAACTTCTCTACTACTATATAAAGGTGTTGGCTACGTGCAGAGTTTAACTGCCATGCCTTGCCATTGCACTGAAAGGGAGCTATTAACCAGCAAGTATCTTGCATTTTCTACGAATGTTTCTTTTTCTCTTTAACAGCACCTATTGGCACTTGTTAGGAATCTAATAGAAAATTTATATAACATGAGAATATAATTATAAAATTTTACACTACAGAGATTTTGTATTAAAATTTTGATAATACTGTACGAACATATAACTTAATTAAATCTTAGAATAAATTTCCAATTACTTGATTGAAAGATCACTTCAAATCAAACTTTAGAACGAAAAAAGTATTTGTCATGTAATAAATTTCTCTCTCTATCTCTCCCACTTCACACTTCTCATAATTAATATGGATTACTCATTACACATGACACATATACTTTTTGCTGGAATTCGTTGAAGTGTCTCCAACTTTTTTACTTTAACATCATGGATCTATATTTATATTGTTAATTTCAATCTTTCTTTAATGACTTTGTTATTAGCTATGTTCTTCTGTTAATGCAGAGGTTCTTCAGGAGATTAAACATCAACTGAAAATCTCTATTGCAAATTCGTACATATACATGCAGCAAACATCTCTCACTTTTCTTGTTTTCTTACCACTTTTGATTCTTCAAAATGAAAATAAAAATACACACATGATCAAACAACAACACGGTTTCTCATCATCATCCACTTCTTCACTTTTGCCATTGAAGATCGATTGTAAGAAAAAGGGGAGGTAATGAGCGGATAATTTATACCCTTTTTGACATTGTTTTTACATTGTTTTTAGCATGTTTTAATTACTTTTTATTATATTTTTATTAGTTTTTATACAAAAATCACATTTCTGGACTTTACTATGAGTTTTTGTATTTTTTCTATGATTTCAGGTATTTTCTGGCTGAAATTGAGGGACCTGAGCAAAAATCTAATTCAGAGGCTGAAAAAGGACTGTAGATGCTGTTGGATTCTGACCTCCTTGCACTCGAAGTGGATTTTCTGGAGCTACAGAAGCCTAATTGGCGCACTCTCAATTGCGTTGGAAAGTAGAAATCCTAGGCTTTTCAGCAATACATAATAGTCCATACTTTGCTCAAGATTTGATGGCCCAAACTGGTGTTTAAAGTCAGCCTAAAATATCTTGGCGTAAAACGCCCAAACTGGCACCAAAGCTGGCGTTTAACTCCAGGAACAGCCTAAGCACGAAAAAGCTTCAATGCTCAGCCCAAGCACACACCAAGTGTTCCCCGGAAGTGGATTTCTACACTATCTGCACTTAGTTACTCATTTTCTGTAAACCTAGGTTACTAGTTTCACTACAAGAAAATGGAACATTTGTAACAAAAATTTTGTAACAAATTTAAAATTGTTACAAAAAAAAAATTTTTGTAACAAAAATTAGTAATTGTTACATAATAATAATATTTTGTAACAACAAAATAATTTGTTACAAAATATTTTGTTATTTTGTAACGATTTAATTTTGTTGTTACAAATTATATTGGTTTTTGTAACAAACCGGTGTTTTGTTGCAAAATTTTATAATATTTTGTAACAAAAGATGAAGTTGTTGTAAAAATTTAAAATATTTTGTAACAAAATATCCATTTGTTTCAAAAACTCTAATTATTTTGAAACAAAAAATTAATCTGTCACAAAATTCAATATTGTTTGTAACAAATTATTTATTTGTCACAAAATACATGAATTTTTCTAACTAAAAATTATTTTAAAATATTAAATCTTTAAAATAATTTTTTTATTTTAAAAATTTAATTTTTAGAATATTATTTGTATTAATTAATTATTTTTATAAAAAATTAAAGATTAAATGATCAATCTTTAAAAATGGTATATATTATTTTATATTTTTTTATAAAACTAATATATAATTTTTACTAATAATCAAGTCTTAAATGTTGACTAAAAATTAATTTTTTTAAATTAAAAGAATTAATTGTTAAACATAAATAAAAATAGTTAAAATTGAAAAATACAAACAAATGTAAAAAGTAAAAATCTTAATTCTAACCCCTCACTTTCACTCTCCATTCTACTGTTCGCTGTCCTCGTCCACTCTCACTATCTTCACAGCTCCACTTCTCGCACTCAAGGTCACACTGTCTTATTGCAGAAGGTAAAATTGTTCACTAGATCACCCTCCTTCTCTTACTTAAAATAAATTTATAATAAATATTATTTTTTGTTTCATTACCACTCTAAACTTTAACATATTTTATATTTAAATAAATTTTTAAAAAACTTCCTTAAAAACAAAATATAGAGTTCTAATTTTTTCTTTTTCTTTACTAAAATCTTAAACCCACCATAACCTAACACTCATTATTAAGCTTGTAAAATTTCTGATTGTTAAAAAATAAATAATAAATTATTTGTGATTTATTATAATTATTCACAATTTTATTTTTAAAAATTATTTATCAAAAAGTAATTAAATCAAAGTGATGAAATTTTGAATTTAAAATTAATTAAAATTTATATAATTTTCATAAATATTTAATACTCTATATCCTAATTTAATTAAAATCAATTCTCAATTTATTTAAAAATCACTAATTTTATATTTTTCTCCAAAACAAATCCTAATTTTCAAATTAAAAAATTTAACCCCAATTTTATCCTAACCCTACCCACACTCACTTACTCACCCTCACTCATCCTAACCCTAAACCCTCCCAGCCGCACACCCCTTTCCTCAAATACAAAACGCACACACACAACACAAAAATGCACACACACAACAAGAGAAAGGGAAGAATGGAGAGGGAAAGAAAGGAAAAGAAAGGGGAAAGCTGAAATCAAAGAGCAAGAGAAGGAGAGGGGGAAGAGGGAGGATGGCGCCAGCGGGCATCACTGTCGCCGTGCCGTCATGTCGCCGTCAGGAAGGGGGAGACGTTGAGCGAGAGGAAGAGCTGAGCGAGGAAGGAGCATCGCTGTGCCTCCATCATCGCCGTCAGTTCATGTTCTGCTGTCACCGAGGGAAGCCGCTGCCGTCGTCGTCTTCATCGCGAGCGGGCCATTGCCAGCTTCCACCGCGTCGCATCTTCCATCACGGACGATGCTGAGGACGCGCAGGAGAGACAGACGCATGGAGGGAGGAAGACCAAGGAAGAAGGAGGAGTCGCTGTTCGCGCTGCTGCGCGCAGTCTCCGTTCGTGGAGTCACCGTCGTCGCTGCTGTTAAGGGTTGTGTCATTGAGCCCCTGTCTCCGGATAGTGCTGCCTCACCGGGATCCACTGCCAGTAAGGGCGTTCTCCCCTCTAATTTTAATTTTCTTTAATTTCTGGGAATATTGTTGTCATTGATTTCCTTTTAATTTGTTTTATAACTAGCTAACTATAAATATTTGTTATGAGGTGATTATGTTTTTAGCTGTCAGTGGCAGGGTAGCTTTATGGAGCTTCCATAAAATTTGAAGTTGGTTTCGTTTTTAGCTACTGAGTTGTATAGAATTAGGAGTGTGTTTTGTGTTGGTACTGGAATACTAGATTATTAGATTTGGAATTATCACTTCAAGTTAACTGCAGTTGGTTGTATTGTATCTTCCATCCTGGGGTTGGAATATTTACTATTGTATTATCTCTCCAGTTTGTTGTATTGTATCTTCCCTTCCTTTCCCATTTTAATTTCAAGTTTCTCTTGCCATTGGTTATTGCTGTAATTTATCTCTCTAGATCATTGAAGTATACCGGCAACTATGTGATGCATCAAACACTGTCCACTTACTATTAGTCTATTACCTTATGAAGCCTTCTTTGGCTCCCAAGTAAACTCATACTTTGTTCTAGTTAAGCTCCATCTGGCTATCGATCCGTAGCTTATCCTGTGTTGGTGTGTAAGACTGCACATTATTATATGCTATAAGATATTGGCTGCTCAATTTATTATCTTTTTCTTTTCATGGAAATTTATTATATTTTTTAAGTTAGCTTGAAGTTTCAATAAGAAAGATCATGTTAATTAGTAAATGACTGCTTGTGTAAAACTAGATTATATTTTAAAATTTAAATCCCTTTCGATGCTGACTTACCAGACTGAATTGTACTGTAATGTTGCTGAAAAAGTTAATTGAAACAATTGTCAAATAGATGAGAAAACAGTGAAGCAATAAGTTCTTTTAGTTGATCAATTTGCATGATATTAGTTATATATAAGGATAATGGTATTTGATAATATCATGCCTTCCTTTTCTTTCCTTTCCTTGTAAATTATTTGTTATCTTGTTTCCTTGAAGTTGAAACTTCTCTTTTTGTTTCTGTGCTTTTGTCTTTTTAATATCTGCGGCTACTGTGTGATACAGCAAAGTCATGGATGTCTTCATAAAGGCTGCTGAATATATGGAAATTCCAGTTCGTAGGACCGATGACGAACCTCTTCAAAAGCTCTTTATGTTAGTGAGGAGTGAGTTGAACCTTGACCTCAAGAACATTAAGGCACCTTATAGTAATAATGCGTTGTGCTCAGATTCTCAAGGCCCATTATGTTCAGAGTTTCTCTTTTTCTTCTGTCCTAATTCTGAAGATAGATGATCTTAAACTTCAAATTTATTATTAAGTTACTGGATAAGTAATCAGTATATATTATATATTGTTATAATTGTGAGATGATCGATTTTGTTCTGATCACAAGTCAAATCTGTCTTATGAAACTTTATAGTATGATTATGTTTCTTTATGAAGTAAAAATATGAGAAGAATCAAATTTTGTGGTTTGTCTTATTCTTATTCCCATTCTCATTTATGTTTCTGTCAACCATTCCCTTGGCTGCTTTGCACCAAGTGATAAAAAGCTTTTGTTTAAGGGAGGGGGATAATTTACATTATTTGTTTACTTGAAAGGACTTTGATATTGCAAACATGTTGACTTATGTGTTTCTTAGCTTTCTTTTCCTTTATTAAGTGTGCACTGTGAAGCTTTGCATCTTTTTCCTATATTATGCTGCTTTAAATTTGGATTAAATTTGGTTTCTTTTGGTTGTTCTACATATTCTTGTTCTTGTGTTTTGACCTGAATCTCAATTTTCTTGTATGAAAATTTGTGCGCGTAAAAGCATGAAAAATAGGTCAAGTATATTTGTGATTGAACGATTATTAATTAGCCCCCATTTTATATATTGAATTGTCAATTCTTGATAATTTGTATCCTTGATTAGTTGGTTTTAAACTTTGAGAATAGATTCTCAAATAATTAGTTAATTTTAACTTCTATTTTAATTTTCACTTGAACGAAGATAGGGTTATGTGTTGTTTTTAATTTTGGTTTTTGTTGTTTATGTTGCAGGGGTACAAAATTGACGGCAACATGCTAGGCTTTATATTGACGGAAACATGTTAGAAGAGTCAAGGATTATAAATTTTCATTTTTGTATCAAAATAATTTGTTATAAAATATTACTTTGTATGGTAACAGTTTCATTTTTTTTTTACAAAAACTTTTTGTAACGGGACATACTGCAACAGGCCTTTTTTTTGTTACAAATTTCTTTTGTTTCAAAATTCTAGTCTTTTGTAACAATTTTTTTTGTTACAAATATTGCTTTTTCTTGTAGTGTTTAGTATAAAAACTACTTTTAGATATTTATTTTAGAGTCTTTGATCTTTGAACCATCTTTTGATCTTTGGAACGTTTAGTCCTTAGACAATGGAGGCTGGCCTCACAGCCATGCCTAGACCTTTTACTTATGTATTTTCTACGGTAGAGTTTCTACACCCCATAGATTAAGGTGTGGAGCTTTGTTGTTCTTCATGAATTAATGAAATTACTACTGTTTTTCTATCCAATTCACGCCTACTTCTTCTCCAAGATATACTTTTGTACTTAATTCAGTTAAGTCAGAATGAAGGGGTGACCTGTGACAATCACCCAATCTTCGTTACTCGCTTAGCCAAAGTCGCTTGCCTAACAACCACAAAGCGATCTACATGATGTTCAACGTAGTCATTAGACGACAGCTGGAGTATATTCTTTTAGGTTTCTAATCTAAGATTAGAACCTTCGTGGTATAGGCTAGAATAAAGGCAGCATTCCTGGGATCCGAAAAGTCTAAACCTTGTCTGTGGTACTCCGAGTAGGATCCAGGATCTGAAAAGTCTAACCTTGTCTGTGGTATTCCGAGTAGGATCTGAGAAGTAATGATTGTGACGAGCTTCAAACCTACGAATGTGGGGCACAAGTGACAGTGTGCAAAAGGACAATGGTCCTATTTCGACGCTAGCGGGAACCGACAGATGATTAGCCATGCGGTGACAGCGCAGATGGATTTGTTTTCATCCGAGAGGATCATACAGCTTGACATGGAAGGAGGTAACGCATGGTTGGAAGAAGGCAATAGGAAAGCAGAGGTTCTGAAGCAACAAAGCATCTCTAGACGCTTATCTGAAATTCCTACCTATGAATTACATAAGTATTTCTATCCTATTTTATATTTTATTTAGCTTTTAATTATCAAAACCTTATAACCATTTGAATCTGCCTGATTGAGATTTATGAGGATGACCATAGCTTGCTTCAAGCCGACAATCTCCGTGGGATCGACCCTTACTCACGTAAGGTTTATTACTTGGACGACCCAGTGCACTTGCTGGTATGTTGTGCGGAGTTGTGAAAAAGAGTTGAGATTAGGATCGTGCGTACCAAGTTGTTGGCGCAGTTAAGATCACAATTTTGTGCACCAAGTTTTTGGCGCCGTTGCCGGAGATTGTTCGAGTTTGGACAACTGACGGTTCATCTTGTTGCTCAGATTAGGTAATTTTATTTTAATTTTAAGCTTTTTATTTTCGAAAAATTCAAAAAGAAAAAAATTAATAATAATAAAAATATATGTTCTTCAGAATTTTTAAAGATGAATTCTAGAGTTTCATGAGATATGTTGAATCCTGACTAGGTGTTAAGCCATGTCTAATCTTTTGGACCGAGGTTTCACTTATCCTTAGAAGAGCTTCTTTGTCTTTCTCATCAATTTAGCTGTTGTATGTAATGTCCTACTGAAGCTTGGCTAGCCATGTCTAATCTTTTTAGACTGAAGCTTTAGACTCACATTGCATGATTCCTAGAATTCCTATTAAATATTTTGAATTTATTTATTTTCTCTTTTTCCAATTAATTTTCAAAAAATACAAAAAAAATTTCATAAAATAAAAAAAAACCAAAAATTTTGTGTTTCTTGTTTGAGTCTAGTGTCAAATTTTAAGTTTGGTGTCAATTGCATTTTTCTTATTTTCGAAAAATTCATGCATTGAGTTTTGTTCTTCATGATCTTCAAGTTGTTCTTGATGAATTTCTTTGTTTGATCTTTATATTTTCTTATTTGGTGTCTTTTCTTGTTTTTCATATGCATTTTTGAATTGTTAGTGTTTAAGGTTTAAAAGTTTTTAAGTTTGGTGTCTTGCATGTTTTTCTTTTCTTAAAACTTTTCAAAAATATGTTCTTGATATTCATCATGATCTTCAAAGTGTTCTTGGTGTTCATCTTGACATTCAAAGTGTTCTTGCATGCATTATTAATTTCAATCTTAAATTCTTGTGTTTCGTGTCATTTTTATGTTTTTCTCTTTCCTCATTAAAAATTCAAAAATCAAAAAAATATCTTTCCCTTATTTCACTCATAAATTTCGAAAATTTGAATTGATTTAGTCATAAAATTTTAAAATTTAGTTATTTCTTACTAGTCAAGTCAAAATTTCAAATTAAAAATTCTATCTTTCTCAAATCTTTTTCAAAAACAAAATCTTTTTCATTTTTTCAATATTTTCGAAAATTCTAAAAATTTGATTTTCAAAATCTTTTTCTTATTTTTATTTCATATTTTCAAAATTAATGCTAACATTTAATGTTTTGATTTAAAAATTTTCAAGTTGTTACTTGCCTATTAAGAAAGGTTCAAACTTTAAATTCTAGAATCATATCTTTTAGTTTCTTGTTAGTCAAGTAATCAACTTTAATTTTCAAAATCAAATCTTTTTAATTTCCAATTCAAATCTTTTTCAAAATGATTTTCAATCATATCCTTCAATCATATCTTTTTCAAAATTTAATTTCAAAATCTTTTCTAACTTCTTATCTTTTCAAAATTGATTTTCAAATCCTTTTCAATTAACTACTTGACTTTTTGTTTGATTTTAAAAGTTTTCTATTTCAATCATATCTTTTATCTGAAATTTGAAAACTAAATAAATTAATTACTATTTCTTATCTTTTTCAAATTTTATTTTAATTCTTCCCTTAATTTTCGAATACTAACCAATATTTAAAATAAAAACAAAAATATTTTTCTTTTATTTTAATTTAAAATTCGAATTCTCTCTCCCTCATCTCTTTCTATTTATTTATTTACTAACACTTCTCTTCTTCTTATAATTCAAACCCTCTCTCCCTCTATGTGTTCGAATTCTTCATCTTCTCTCTTCTTCATTCTACTCTTCTATTCTTCTACTCACATAAAGGAATCTCTATACTGTGACATAGAGGATTCCTATTCTTTTCTGTTCTCTTCTTTTTCATATGAGCAGGAACAAGGATACGGACATTCTTGTTGAAGCTAATCCGGAACCTAAAACCCAATAACAATGGTGGAGATGCAAGGAAGATGCTTGGTGACTTTATTTCACCCTCTTCTGGCTTCTGTGGAAGGAGCATCTCAATTCCTGAAATTGGAGCAAACAACTTTGAGCTTAAGCCTCAATTAGTTTCTCTGATGCAGCAGAATTGCAAGTTTCATGGATTTCTATTAGAAGATCATCATCAGTTTTTAGCTTAATTCTTGCAAATCTGTGACACTGTTAAGACCAATGGGGTTAATCCTGAGGTCTAGAGACTTATGCTTTTTCCGTTTGCTGTAAGAGACAGAGCTAGGACATGGTTGGACTCACAACCTAAAGATAGCCTGAACTCTTGGAAAAAGTTGGTCAATGCTTTCTTGGCCAAATTCTTTCCACCTCAAAAATTGAGCAAGCTTAGAGTGGAAGTCCAAACCTTCAGACAGAAGGAAGGTGAATCCCTCTATGAAGCTTAGGAAAGATACAAGCAATTGATCAGAAGGTGTCCTTCTGACATGTTTTCAGAATGGAGCATCATATGTATATTCTATGATGGTCTGTCTGAATTATCCAAGATGTCATTGGATCACTCTGCTGGTAGATCTCTTCATCTGAAGAAGACGACTGCAGAAGCCCAGGAACTCATTGAAATGGTTGCAAATAACCAGTTCGTGTACACTTCTGAAAGGAACCCTGTGAATAATGGGACAACTCTGAATGCAATATTGGCTCAGAATAAAATATTGACTCAGCAAGTTAATATGATTTCTCAGAGTCTGACTGGAATACAAGCTGCATTAGGCAGTACTAAGGAAGCTTCCTCTGAAGAAGAAGCTTATGATCCTGAGAATCCTGGAATGGAAGAGGTGAATTACATGGGAGAATCCTATGGAAACACCTACAATCCTTCATGGAGGAATCATCCTAATCTCTCATGGAATGATCAACAGAAGCCTAATCAAGGCTTCAGTAATAATAATGGTGGGAGAGCACGGTTTGGCAATAACAAACCTTTTCCATCATCTTCTCAGCAACAGACAGAGAATTCTAATCAGAGCCACTCTGACTTAGCAACTGCAGTCTCTAATCTATCTAGGACCACTCTCAGTTTCATGACTGAAGCAAGGTCCTCCATTAGAAATTTGGAGGCACAAGTGGTCAGCTGAGTAAAAGAGTTACTGAACTCCCTCCTAGTACTCTCCCAAGAAATACAGAAGAGAATCCAAAAAGAGAGTGCAAGGCCATAAATATAACCAACATAGCCGAATGCAAGGAGGAAGAAAAGGCAGAGATTTCCAGTGAGGAAGACCTCAATGGACGTCCACTGGCCTCCAAGTAGTTCCCTAATAAGGAACCAAAGGAATCTGAGGCTCATATAGAGACCATAGAGATTCCACTGAACCTACTGTTGCCATTCATAAGCTCTGATGAGTATTCTTCATCTGAAGAGGATGAAGACATTGTTGAAGAGTAAGTTGCTCAGTATCTAGGAGCAATCATGAAGCTGAATGCCAAGTTATTTGGTAATGAGACTTGGGAAGATGAACCCCATTGCTCATCAATGAACTAAAAGATCTGGTTCAACTGAAATTACCTCAGAAGAAACAGGATCCTGGAAAGTTCTTAATACTTTGTACCATAGGCACCATGACCTTTAAGAAGGCTCTGTGTGACCTGGGGTCAAGTACAAACCTCATGCCCCTCCATGTAATGGAGAAACTAGGGATCATTGAGGTGCAAGCTACAAGAATCTCACTAGAGATGGCAAACAATTCAAGGAAACGGGCTTATGGACTTGTAGAGGATGTCTTAGTGAAGGTTGAAGACCTTTACATCCCTGCTGATTTCATAATCCTAGACATTGGAAAGGATGAAGATGAATCCATCATCCTTGGAAGACCCTTCCTAGCCACAGCAACAGCTGTGATTGATGCGGACAGAGGAAAGCTAGTCCTTCAATTGAATGAGGACCACCTTGTGTTTAAGGCTCAAGGATCTTCTTCTGTAACCATGGAGAGGAAGCATGAAAGCTTCTCTCAATACAGAGTCAAATAGAGCCCCCACACTCAACTTCTAAGTTTGGTGTTGGGAGGCCAACATCAAGCTCTGAGCCTCTGTGAAGCTCTCGAGGAGCTTCACTGTCAAGCTATTGAAATTAAAGAAGCGCTTGTTGGGAGGCAACCCAATGTTATTTAATCATATTTATTTATTTTCCATTGTTATTTTATGTTTTCTTTAGGTTGATGATCATGTGAAGTCACAAAAACAACTGAAAAATAAAAAATAGAATAAAAAACAGCATTAAAAATAGCTAACCCTGGAGGACAGGCTTACTGGCGTTGAAACGCCAGTAAGGATAGCAGAATGGGCGTTTAACGCCAAAAAGGGCTGTCTGGCATCTGGCTGGTGTTAAACGCCAGAAATGGGCATCTGGCTGGCGTTTAACGCCAGAAATGGGCAGCAGAGTGGCGTTTAACGCCAGGAAAGGTAGCAGAGCTGGCGTTAAACGCTAGAATTGGCACAAAATGGGCGTTTGAACGCCAGATTGGTGCAGGGACTCAATTTCCTTGAAACCTCAGGATCTGTGGACCCCACAGGATCCCCACCTACCCCACTTCTTCTTCTCTCCTCTTCACACTTTTCCATAACACTCTTCCCCATACACCCTTGACCAATCACCTCAATACCTCTTCCCCAAACACCATTCACCTATCAAATCTTACCCTCTTCTCGATACTCTCTTCACTACTCACATCCATCTATCATAAAATCCCACCTACCTCACCATTCAAATTCAAACCATTTTCCTCCCAAACCCTCCCCTTCATGACCGAAACCCTCTCTCCCTTACCCTATAAATACCCCTCCTTACCACCTTCAATTTCACACAACATACATACTTCTTCTCCCCTTGGCCGAACCACTCACCTCCATCCATCTCCTCCATTTCTTCTTCTTCAACTCTTTTCTTTCTTCTTTTGCTCGAGGACGAGCAAATCTTCTAAGTTTGGTGTGGAAAAATCTAAAGCTTTTTGTTTTCCGTAACTACTAATGGCACCTAAGGCCGAAGAAACCTCTAAAAAAAGGAAAGGGAAGACAATTGCTTCCACCTCTGAGTCATGGGAGATGGAGAGATTCATCTCAAAGGTCCATCAAGACCACTTCTATGAAGTTGTGGCCAAGAAAAAGGTGATCCTCGAGGTCCCTTTTAAGCTCAAAAAGAGTGAATATCCGAAGATCCGACATGAGATTCGAAGAAGAGGTTCGGAAATTCTCACCAACCCCATTCAACAAGTCGGGATCTTAATGGTTCAAGAGTTCTATGCTAATGTATGGATCACTAGAAACCATGACCATGGTGTGAACCCGAACCCAAAAAATTGGCTCACAATGGTTCGGAGGAACTACTTGGATTTTAGTCCAGAAAATGTGAGGTTAGCATTCAACTTGCCAATGATGCAAGGAGATCCTCACCCTTTCACTAGAAGGGTCAAGTTTGATCAAAGGTTGGACCAAGTCCTCTTGGACATTTGTGTGGAAGGCGCTCAATGGAAGAGAGATACAAGAGGCAAGCCGGTTCAACTAAGAAGGCTTGACCTCAAGCCCGTGGCTAGTGGATGGTTGGAGTTTATCCAACGCTCTATAATTTCTACTAGCAACCGGTCTGAAGTTGATGTAGACCGGGCCATCATGATCCATAGTATCATGAATAGAGAGGAAGTAGAAGTTCATGAGATCATATCCCTAGAACTCTACAAGGTGGCGGACAAGTCTTCTACTTTGGCAAGGTTAGCCTTCCCTTATCTCATTTGTCACCTATACAATTCAGCTGGAGTTGTCATAGAGGAAGATATCCTCATTGAAGAGGACAAGCCCATCACTAAGAAGAGGACGGAGCAAACAAGAGAGCCCACTCATGGACCTCAACAAGAGCATGAGGAAATTCCTCATCATGAAATCCCTGAGATGCCTCAAGGGATGCACTTTCCTCCACAAAACTATTGGGAGCAAATCAACACCTCCCTAGGAGAATTAAGTTCCAACATGGGACAACTAAGGGTAGAGCACCAAGAGCACTCCATCCTCCTCCATGAAATTAGAGAAGACCAAAGAGCCATGAGGGAGGAGCAACAAAGGCAAGGAAGAGATATTGAGGAGCTCAAGCACTCCATAAGATCTTCAAGAGGAAGAACTAGCCGATATCACTAAGGTGGACCCGTTCTTTAATTTCCTTGTTCTTTATTTTTCTGTTTTTCAAAAATGTTGCTTTATGTCTTATCTATGTTTGTGTCTTTATTACATGATCATTAGTGTCTAGTGTCTATGTCTTAAAGCTATGAATGTCCTATGAATCCATCACCTTTTTTAAATGAAAATTATTTTAATTGCAAAAGAATAAGAAGTACATGGTTTCGAATTCTATCATGAAATTAGTTTAATTATTTTGATGTGGTGGCAATACTTTTTGTTTTCTGAATGAATGCATGAACAGTGCATATTTTTGAATTTGTTGTTTATGAATGTTAAAATTGTTGGCTCTTGAAAGAATAATGAAAAAGGAGAAATATTATTTGATAATCTGAAAAATCATAAAATTGATTCTTGAAGCAAGAAAAAGCAGTGAATAACAAAAGCTTGCAGAAAAAATGGCGAAAAAAAAAAGAGAAAGAAAAAGAAAAAGCAAGCAGAAAAAGCCAATAGCCCTTTAAACCAAAAGGCATGGGTAGAATAAAAAGAATCCAAGGCTTTGAGCATTAATGGATAGGAGGGCCCAAAGGAATAAAATCCTGGCCTAAGCGGCTAAACCAAGCTGTCCCTAACCATGTGCTTGTGGCGTGAAGGTGTCAAGTGAAAGCTTGAGACTGAGCGGTTAAAATCGTGGTCCAAAGAAAAAAAAGTGTGCTTAAGAGCTCTGGACACCTCTAACTGGGGACTCTATCAAAGCTGAGTCACAATCTGAAAAGGTTCACCCAGTTATGTGTCTGTGGCATTTATGTATCCGGTGATAATACTGGAAAATAAAATGCTTAGGGTCACGGCCAAGACTCATAAAGTAACTGTGTTCAAGAATCAACATACTGAACTAGGAGAATCAATAACACTATCTGAATTCTGAGTTCCTATAGATGCCAATCATTCTAAACTTCAAAGGATAAAGTGAGATGCCAAAACTGTTCAAAAGCAAAAAGGCTACAAGTCCCGCTCATCTAATTGAAGCTAATCTTCATTGATAAGTTTGGAATTCATTGTATATTCTCTTCTTTTTATCCTATTTTGTTTTCAGTTGCTTGGAGAGAAGCAACAATTTAAGTTTGGTGTTGTGATGAGCGGATAATTTATACCCTTTTTGGCATTATTTTTACATAGTTTTTAGCATATTTTAATTACTTTTTATTATATTTTTATTAGTTTTTATTCAAAAATCACATTTCTGGACTTTACTATGAGTTTGTGTGTTTTTCTATGATTTCAGGAATTTTCTAGCTGAAATTGAGGGACTTGAGCAAAAATCTGATTCAGAGGCTAAAAAAGGACTGCAGATGTTGTTGGATTCTGACCTCCCTTCACTTGAAGTAGATTTTCTGGAGAAGAAAAAGCCCAATTGGTGCGCTCTCAATTGCGTTGGAAAGTAGACATCCTGGGCTTTCCAGCAATATATAATAGTCTATACTTTGCCCGCGATTTGATGGCCCAAACTGGCGTTCAAAGTCAGCCTAAAATATCTTGGCGTAAAACGCCCAAACTAGCACCAGAATTGGAGTTAAACGCCCAAACTGGCACCAAAGCTGGCATTTAACTCTAAGAACAGCCTAAGAACGAAAAAGCTTCAATGCTCAGCCCAAGCACACACCAAGTGGGCCCCGGAAGTGGATTTTTGCACTATCTGCACTTAGTTACTCATTTTCTGTAAACCTAGGTTACTAGTTTAGTATAAAAACTACTTTTAGAGATTTATTTTAGAGTCTTTGATCTTTGAACCATCTTTTGATCTTTGGAATGTTTAGTCCTTAGACAATGGAGGCTGGCCTCACGGCCATGCCTAGACCTTTCACTTATGTATTTTCTACGGTGGAGTTTCTACACCCCATAGATTAAGGTGTGGAGCTCTGTTGTTCTTCATGAATTAATGCAATTACTACTATTTTTCTATCCAATTCACGCCTACTTCTTCTCCAAGATATACTCCCGTACTTAATTCAGTTAAGTCAAAATAAAGGGGTGACCCGTGACAATCACCCAATCTTCGTTACTCGCTTAGCCAAAGTCGCGTGCCTGACAACCACAAAGCGATCTACATGATGTTCAACGTAGTCATTGGACGATAGCTGGAGTATATTCTCTTGGGTTTCTAATCTAAGATTAGAACCTTCATGGTATAAGCTAGAATAAAGGCAGTATTCCTGGGATCCGGAAAGTCTAAACCTTGTCCGTGGTATTCCGAGTAGGATATAGGAAGGGATGACTGTGACGAGCTTCAAACCTGCGAATGTGGGGCACAAGTGACAGTGTGCAAAAGGACAATGGTCCTATTCCAACGCTAGCGGGAACCGACAGTGTGCAAAAGGACAATGTGGGGCACAAGTGACAGTGTGCAAAAGGACAAGAGCTCTACCTATTCCAGTCGTAGGTGTCACTCTTAAGAAGATATGGTCATCTTCGTTAAATTCTAAGGGCCTACGCCTATTATCTGCATAGCTCTTTTGTCGACTTTGGGCAGTTTGAATCTTCTCTCGAATGTGCTTAATCCGTTCGGTAGTTTCTTGTACCAAGTCTGGCCCCAAAATCCTGCCTTCCTCCTTGTCATACCAGCATAATGGTGATTAACACTTTCTTCCATAGAGGGCCTCGATCTTTAAAGGATCTACAGTTATTCCATCTCGTGTGATCACATGTCCCAAGAATGCCACTTCTGTCGCCTAAAACTCACATTTCGACAACTTCGCATATAGCTTCCGTGCTCTTAATATTTGCAACACAATCCTCAAATGCTCTCCATGTTCTTCTTCTGTCTTGGAATAGATGAGGATATCATCTATAAAGACTACCACAAACTGATCTAGATACGGACGAAAAATGCGATTCATATAATCCATGAATACAGCAGGAGCATTAGTCAGTCCAAAGGACATAACCGTATACTCATAGTGACCGTACCTAGTTCGAAAGGCAGTCTTAGGTATATCTGATTCCTTCACCCGGATTTGATGGTAACCTGACCGCAAATCAATCTTCGAGAATACTGTTGCACCTCTCAGCTAGTCCATCAGATCATCTATCATTGGGAGTGGATGCTTGTTCTTGATTGTGATCTTGTTCAATTGCCGATAATCCACACATAACCTCATTCCACCATCCTTCTTCTTTACTAGTAACACTGGAGCTCCCCATGGTGATACACTTGGACGAATAAACTTCTTCCCCAGCAATTCATTCAACTGCTTCTTTAACTCTGCTAATTCCAATGGTGACATCCGATACGGTGCTATAGAAATTGGTCTGGCTCCAGGAACCAGATCAATACTAAACTCTATCTCTCTCTGAGGTGGAAACTCAGGTATATCATCCAGAAAAACATCAGGAAACTCCTTCACCACTCGGATTTGCTCCAAGTCTTGTTCATTAGTTTCTGAGCTAGCCGATAGTAGAACGTAACCCTCTAACCCACTATTACTAGAAATAACTCTTAGGGAATTCAAATAGAAAGTACAAGACTCAACTGGTTCAGTGTGCATTTCAGATGATGGAAATGTAGCAATTCGTTTAAAACAATCAAGAAAAACATGATGCTTGGACAACCAATCTAGACCTAAGATAATATCTAAACCACACAAAGGCAAACAAACCAGGTCATGTATAAAAGTCCTAGCCTCAATAACAAAAGGCACCTGTTGACATACTTGACTAGTCAAGGCATTTTGAGATGTGGGTGTACGAACAATTAGATTATAATCTAACATGGTGAAATCTAATCCCAACTCATGCGCAACAGTCTCAGAAATAAATGAATGTGATGCACCAGAGTCATATAGTACAGTTAAGAGTCGAGATTTGACATAACACTGACCTTGAATTAGGGAGTCTGATTTCATTGCGTCATCAGCAGTCATAGCAAACACACGTCCTTGCTGTCGCGGCCTATCTATTCCTTGTACTGGCTTCTTCGGACAGTCCTTAGCCATATGTCCAGGCTGACCACAAGAAAAACAGATAACGCCTGTAAGCTGACAAGGTCTACCTCCATGCTCCTTTCCGCACTGCCTACATACTGGTCGCATCTGCGCCTGCTGAGGTCGCTTACCCATATCTTGTCTCATTCTTCCTCCATTCCCTCCTGTAGGACGTGCATGAACATTTCTATTCTGATTGTACCTTCGTGAAGGCATTGTTCCCTGCTTAAAATTCCTTCCCTGAGGAGCTGTATACCGATTATAATTCTGAAAAGAAGATCCTGGGCGATTCATCCAAGCTGCAGCTATCTTCTTAGCACAGTCCTCTACTAGCTGACTCTTATTAACCAACTCCGCAAAATTCCGTATTTCCAATGGAACCACTGAGTTCAACAAATCTTCACGGAGTCCCCCTTCAAATTTCAAACATTTCCACTCTTTGAAATCTGCTGGATTCCCTTGACAAACCTTGGAAAAACGACATAAATCTTCAAACTTCCTTGTATACTCAGCAACAGACATACTTCCCTGTTTCAACTGCATCAACTCCATCTCCTTTGCCTCACGAGTAGCTCTAAGAAAGTACTTCTTATAGAACTCTTCTTTGAAAACATCCCACAAAATATTACCCTCATCTTGCTGCAGTAAACATTGAATGCTCTGCCACCAGTGCTGAGCATCCCCTTCCAACATATAAGTAGCAAATTCTACATACTGTTCTTCCGGGACATGCTGTGCCCTCAAGGACCTTTCTATGCCTCGGAACCAATTATCAGCTTCAGTTGCTACAGTCGTACCCTTGAACTTCGGTGGATTAACTTTCAAGAAAGCAGCTAATGTCATAGGCCTATCATGATTCATGTTATCTCCATCACCGTTCCCACCATTCTCACCATTACGGTCATTGTTACGCTCTCAATTACGTTCCCCCAGACGGTTAACTGCTCGGGTAGTAGCAGTTGCCGTTTCACGCACAGCCTCAGCCATAGCGTGAATCGCAGCAAACAGATTATCATTGTTTCGTGGCGGATTATTAACAGTAGACCCTTCCCGATTGCTACGTCTCCGTGGAGGCATCCTGATTCTGTTCATACCGAACAATCAATACCAAGGTGATTAGTCTTAATACCTCAAGTTGGGCGTGAACATTATCAGAATGAAAGCACAAAGACATTCATGCAACACATATCACATAGATACCCTATAAGCATGAGACACACCACAGAGCATGCAATAAAGCATGATTCAGTCCATTCCCCAGGCTCTAACAGGAAGAACCGCTCTGATACCAAATTGTAACGACCCAACTTCTAGCATGTCTAGATCATACTAGAAATCGAATGTTACCAACTTGTTTTTCCTTTTTGTATTATTAATTAATAATTATAAGCCTGTACGTTGTTAAAACCCCGCAAATTTTACAAGTAAAATTTTTTTAACAAGAATAATTTAAAGTCGCATACCTTCCATATATCAAGGGATAATTAAACGTTCACATACATAAGACAAAAGATAACAGAATATGGAACAACACACTATAATATACATCATGTTACAGAAGTGGCTCAGTTATATAAGCATAGAGCTATGGTACAGCACCCCTAAGTCAGTGACTCATATAGTATATACATATATGTACATAAGACGCCCCAGGGCCTGGCCTAACCAAAAGCCCCTAAGCTGGCACCCAGGCTAGCCTAACTCTATGATATGCCTATTCCCTCTAATCATGCTAACAAAAGTGAGGGAGACACTCTAATGTACTGAAGTTAGACTAGGCGTCTCAAAAAGTCTGCTCAATCCTGGTCTAGAGTACCTCACGGAAAATCACCGGGCGAATGGTGATGCTCGCCTGCTGGCGCCTCGCCTAGCTCATCGTCATCGCTGTCAGAGGAGATAACTATGAAGTTAGGATCTTCCTCTGGATCTTCTTCTTCCTCGTCCTCTTCTTCTGCTGGAGTGATAGCAGAGGAACCACTGCTGGCCACAGGAACCATAAAAGGATAGCTACCAAACAAAATACAGTCTGGAGAAGGAAGTGGCGCCTCCATGATCTGATCATACTCATGTCCCTGCTGCTCATCAAAGACAAGAGGCTCGATCGGCTCAGGTAAAGGATCAAGCTCGGGTGGCAACACAGGAACACCCCACTCATCAAGGACAAAAGGTGCAGGAGGTGCCTCATGGATAAGCTGGGCAGGTATAGGCTCATCATGTAGAGAAGGTTCAGGTGGAGGAGGATAGTCAGGTGGAGGTGGCATCTGCTCCTCAGGATGAGGTATCCCAGGTCCGCCGGGGTGTAACCAAGATAAAGGAAAGTCATAGGGTGCATCAAGATTAAAGTATGCTGTCCTAATAGGGTACTGGAAAGGTCTACTACGAACTACATAATTACGGATACGAGGTACCACATAGTAGATGTAATACTCGCCACGCACCGGGTCCTCGTGGATGTATGGTGGATCAATCTCGTAGAATAGGACTCCCGTGTCCATCTGTAGAGGTGTAAGGGGTAAGAACTGGGGAGTTCTTAGTAAGGCTGGGGTTTACAGTTAAGTTCGTTTATAATGTCCGTGGTCATAGAAGTATAAATAAATATAGAGTAATATGTACATAACAGCAACATAAACTAACACATGAACAAGAGAGAAAATAAGAAGTAAATGCACATTCACACATTAATATGCAATCACACAGTTATGCTCAAACAAACAAGGAATAGAACAAGAACACAAGGAGATTAGCAATAAATAATGCACAAACAAGTATGATGCATGTCTGTCCCTACTGCAGGTAATGAGCTCATTTGTCGGTTTCGACCCGCACCCGACGCAATCCGACCCTCCAAGTCAGATAAGGCCTTCCCAGAACTTAATCCCAGATTAAGTACCGCATACTCTCTACCAAGTGCTCTCGACTTGCAGGGCTGGTATTTGCTCAGGTCTCAACATACCACAGGTGTGCGAGTCAGGCCTCTACCAAGCATTCAGCTTGCAGGGCTGGTACTACTCTACCGTAGCCTGTCTGGGAAGCAACATCACAATACGGGCGTCCCCGCACAACATTCACAAGCATTGCCCGAAGGCTCATAATTCACATATAACCATACTTTCCATCATTTAGCAATCATCATAAATCAAGCATTACAACATCACAGAAAGCTCATTTTACAATTCTCTGGTTACTCTATAAGGTCAGGTACATAGCTATATCACTTTTAACTCCTTTTCTTTTTAACTTAAACACAGGTTTTAAAATCTTGTTTCTTTACCTCATATACCTCTATATCTTCTCTTATACCTCTTCTTAGGTGTTTAGTAAAGGAAATTAGAGAATTCTGGACTCAAATATGCCTTCCTGAGGCTTTCAGGGAAAACTGTCTTTTTATCAATATTTTATTATTATTAATAAAATAATATTATTATTAAAGTAATATTATTAATAAAATAATATATTAATATTTTATTATTAAAATAATAATATTTTATTTAACTTTCAAAAATTGCATTTTGACCCCGGACTTCTTAGAAATTACACTTTGACCCCTATAACTTTTAATATTTGCACTTTAGCCCCTCAACTTATGATTAATTAATTTTCAACCCCAAACTTTTTAATAATTGCATTTTGACCCCAAAACTCCTTGAATACACGTTTTCATGTTCTTCCAAAAACCAAAAACATTTTTTTTCAAAAGTTCATCAGATTTCTGCTTGATTTTCAGCTAGTTTTTCAATCTTTTCGGAAACCGATTTGAACCTGATTTTTATCAAACCAAAGAGAAACTTTTCAGCCATCAAATACACATCAAATAAGCATCAAAAATCATGATTTTCATGGCTGGAATGTCACGTTTTCCAGCAGCACCAACACCCACTTCAAAACCATCATAAACATGATTTTCAAGCATTAAACAACAAGTTTCCATGATCAAACCCTCACACATACACCCAAAATCAAATCTCAAGCAACAAGATCTGGTTTAACACTTCAAGAACATAGCCAATCATTGATTAATTTACCAAACCTTACCTCCTTTGCTGCTGTCCGAGATTGCACCAAAAACAAGCTTCCAGAAGCACTTTTACGCCTATTTTAACATCAAAAACAACTTTAGAATCTTATGAAACATGAAGGCTGAAGATTCATGATGATGAAAAGAAGGTTTTCCTCACCTTAAGGTAACTAGAAATCACGTTTTCTTGGAGCTTTTGGTGATTGAATAAGAGATCCTAAGAAAGAACATGAAGAAAACATCATTAACTTAAGGAACCACCATGGCCGAATCTTCAAGGAGGAGGAGCAGCCTTCATACCTTGATTTACTCCATGAAAAGTGACATAGAAATGAAGAGGAGGAAGAGGTGAACACTTTGGTAAGATTAGATTTTTGATAGGGGTTTCGGTTTGAGAAAGAACGGAGAAAGTAGCTCAGGTGTTCATGGAAACTTCATGGTTTTCTTTCATGGTGTTCTAACCTTTTCCAAGAACAAAAATGATAGCCAAGCTGTCCAAGGGAGGCCGTGGCTTTTGGATGATGATTATCCAAAAGTTACTTGTCAAAATATCTCAGAAAAGGATAATTACTAAAGCTAGATGTATTAGAACTTAAGTAACTACACTACTAATGGATAAACATTAAGTTACTTAGTGTAAATGACACTAGTAACTGAATAATCATAAGAATAAAAGATATATGATGAAGCATTAGCAGTGCTAAGTTCATCTAAGAATGCCGGTATTATCTGTTACCGGTAGATTTCAAGCTCAGTTATCATATTACTAAACATAGATCAACATTAATCACAGTAGAGAAGATAATAATATAATATTCTGAATAAAATAATAATATATAAATATTATATTAATATAATTTTTCTCTCGAAATTCGTGACCGGCTCGTCACATAGAGTCTAACCACGGAAATCATAATTTTGAAATTCGGGCCCGAGGTGGCTCAAAAACGCAACTCTTCGCGACGTGCCTACTTAGATTAGGAAAGGTGTCCTGTGCAATCAAGCTGCTGACTCAGCAGCTTGATGACGTAGCACCTGTGCAGTGGAGGTGCTTATATGCATAGAAATTCCTAAAAATTCTGTAAAAATTCCGTTTGATCCCGAAAAAGCGCCGTTTCTTCGGGGCTAGGCCGTTACAGCGGTGATAGCACAGATGGATTTGTTTTCATCTGAGAGGATCATACAGCTTGCCATGGAAGGAGGTAACGCATGGTTGGAAGAAGGCAATAAGAAAGCAGAGGTTCTGAAGCAACAAAGCATCTCTAGACGCTTATCTGAAATTCCTACCTATGAATTACATAAGTATTTCTATCCTATTTTATATTTTATTTATCTTTTAATTATCAAAACCTTATAACCATTTGAATCCGCCTGACTGAGATTTACAAGGATGACCATAGCTTGCTTCAAGCCGACAATCTCCGTGGGATCGACCCTTACTCACGTAAGGTTTATTACTTGGACGACCCAGTGCACTTGCTGGTTAGTTGTGCGGAGTTATGAAAAAGAGTTGAGATTACGATCGTGCGTACCAAGTTGTTGGCGCAGTTGAGATCACAATTTCGTGCACCAGGAGAAAAAAAGCAACAATGAACAATCAATTGAGAAGAACAGAAGCTGTAAAATTAAAACAATAGAATGGTATCAACATGCTCTTCTGATCACTCAAACCACTCAACGTTGTTTCTCAACTCCACACTCATCACACAATGGTATCAATATTTTAATGAAAATAACTAGCATGCGTGCGTGTTTTTCTTTTAATCAATTTTTTGAAAAAAAAAAAACTGAATTCTATAATCTTTTTGGAACAAGGATCAAAGCATCATGGAAAGAAAGAAAACCAATGGAATCAACTACAATTAGTTTCGAATTCAAAACATAAAATTGAAGTTTTTTTGTTAGCAATTTTTAGTGTTTTTATGAGACTATAGTTTCTCATAGTAGATTGAGCAGATTCTTGGTGATAAGATATAGATATAGCTAAGAAGATCAAAAGATACAGAAGAAAGAAAAAGTGAAAAGCTGGTGTGCGTGTAAAACCTTATTTCCAATTCTTTGTATAGGGAATCCTTATCCCCAATTTGTATTATCTTTTCATCTTAATGAAATTATCTCTTTTTTCCAATCCAAAAAGAAAACAAAAAATGCAAGACCTAGAAAGCTTCATCTTATCCAAGTTCATAACAATACATCTTAGCCACTCTTTTGAATCACAAGAAGGCCATGATCAGGTACTATGTCATCATATTTGTTCTTACATCTCCATATAATTTATAAATAACCAATGTCTTGTACTTTACAGGATAAAGTTATCAGTAAACAAAAGATTTAAATTAGTGCGTGCAAAGTTCCTCACTTTCTCCTGTGCAGGAGAGATGCAAACCAAAGAAACACATTCTTGGATACTTTAAAAAATAGGAACAAGATGCAAGAGAGATCAAACCAAAGAAAGTCATCCCTCTAATAATGATAACGACCCTTTTTTTATTTATCTACTCTACTATCACTTTCAATGCAAAGCACCCATTAAATAAAAAAAGGGGTATATTCAAATTCCAATCATTGAAGAGAAGCAATTAACCCCAATTAAAGACAATATAGACAATTTTTTTTGCAAAATTCTAACCAGGAATGAAAACAGTAAGAAAAGATCAGAGTGTCAGGACTAACCAGTGACAGGGGAGAGGTCGCGATGGCAACTGCCCTACTCGACAGGGGAGAGTATGAGTTTCAGGAATTGTAGATGACAGGAAAAGCTCAAAAAATTGGGGGTTTCTGCAAAATTGGAGAATTTGATTAATGGTTGTAACAGGACAAGGGGAATGGACAAATTGAATTGTGATCAAATCCTCACCGGGGTGGGTTCTTCTGCTGATGAATCGGGGATCTGCGCTTGCTCGTTTGGCGCACTACCAAAAAGATAAGACGCGTGTTTCTGAACAATTGGAGGGAATCAAATGCTGGAAATACGAAACCGGGGGAATTAAAACAATGAATTGAAACCTACTTAGCTGCGTTTCTTGAGGTAGTCGCCAGGTATTGTTGCGAAACGAAGGGTGGGCGTGTTTCGCGCCTTTGCTCCTGCTTCTCTTCGCGCCAAAAAGACTTGCCAAATCGAGGGGCTTGAAGATATATACCCCGAATGAGCAGCGATTTTCACTGCCGGGCCGCTATCCAGGGGTGTTTTGCGGCTTCTGCCAGACCGCCACTCACCTGTGCCGCTATCCTTCGAATGATTGGCGGTTATGGCCAATGCCACTATTTAGTCGCAGCTATCCTCCGCCTCTGCCGTAGTGATATTCTGTTAAATTGTTTTAATTGGTGTTTTAATTTTATAATATTATAAAATCAAGGATTTGTATAATATATTATCTTATAATATTAGATATTTTATTTAATATAATAATATTATAATTTATATGAGTAAAATTATATATATATATATATATACTAATAATAACAAATTAATAGGAAGAGTACTCCTGGCTGGTTTGAACCTTGATCACCTCTATCATGGGTGAGAACATATCATATATGAAATTATGAATTACCACAACGTTAATTCTAAAGTTTCCTGCCAATTTGGAGTAGTTAAGATGTCATGACTCATGAGTCACACCTTTTCAAATTTTTTCCTATATTTTTCATGCGTTACAAAAGTTTAGTTTGAGAAGCTTGGAAAGTTATTTTTTTAAATTTTTTACTTATAAAAAATTATATTAATAATATTGTTACGATGGGTAACCGGAGATTGTTGGGTTGGACTCGCTGGGTTGGCTCAATCGTCTGAGGAAAGAAGCCTTCGAGCGGGTCTGCGCCTTGGGGGCCTCCGTCTGACTTGTGAGTATGAACGAATGGGGGGTGGTACCTGCAAAGACACTCAGATGCCTAAGTCAGCAAAGGTGTGAGCAGATCTAGAGAGTATTGGAACTTAGAGATACTTGAGAAGTGTCAGTATATTTATAGGGATGGACCAATAACCACCGTTGGAGTAGTTCCACCTTTTAAGGAGAATAACCGTCCCTTTATCTTAGGGTGGTTGAGATATGGCTCTTGGAAGTGGTTAGAGAGATTCTAGGGACAGTTATCCTCTTGAGGGAGGGTTTATCTGCCAGCTGATCCTCGTACCGACTTCTTTAGAGCAACTCGTGAAGATAGCCGACTTCGTGGCATCTGGTTTGCGTAGTGTGAGGCTCAACTCTTTTGGGTTGGGCCTTTTTACTTGGATCCTGGGCCTTAGCGTTGGGCCAGGGTATGAACAGTGCCCCTACTCGAGCCCAATTTCTCTTCAAGATTTGGGTTCGAGTATTCTACTCGGGGTCGTAGCCGACTTGTTGGGGGACCGACGTGATGGTCTGGAACCGACGTGACTTTTCGTGACCTTTTGGTTCTTACAGTTACGTCTAATCAGACGTCACGTCTGTTAGGGATTTGCGTAGGGATTGATGGCCTTGGTAACGGTGCATTCTTATTAATGACTGCTCCGTTTTTACCATTGTGCCCCTAGTACATTTATAAATACTTTCCCTCTCTTTCGTTGTTTTGTTTCTGCAATTTTTCAAATTTTCTCTTCTTCTTCATTTGTTCGTGGTGTAACCTCCGTTCGAAGGCTTTCATCTTCCTTTCTCTCACTCCCAGACAAAGGTTAGTCTTTTCTTCTCTTCTCCACGAAAAATGCTTCTTTTTTGCATGTTTTTATTTCTCAGAGAAAAGTTGGTTCGTAGGTTCTGACTCCATATTCCCCTTAGAGACCATATTTTTTATTTTCCTTTTCTTTTTTCCTTTGTAGGTTTTTCTCACCTTTTTAGGAAAAACAATGGCCTCCGTAGGAATTCTTGCTCAATGGGTCGATGTCACGGTTTTAGGAGAGGAACCTTTGGTTGACGCCGAATTTATCACCCACCTTCGCACTCATCACAGGTTTTGTACTTCTGAGGAGGATGAGCCGAAGTACGAGTTAGTGATCCTGGGTCCGGAGGACCGGGTGTGCTTTGGGAGGGTCACTGAGGCGGCCCCTCCTTTCTTTTTTATGTACGAGAGCATGATTACCCGTTTGGGTGTTTTTCTTCCATTTTTTTGACTTCGAAATGTCTGTGTTACGTCACTGCCAAGTTGCTCCTACTCAGCTTCACCCCCAACTCTTGGGGTTTTCTAAAAATTTACCAGTTTATCAGCCAAGCCCTGGAGTTTCCAACTTCCTTGAGGATTTTCTTCTATCTTTTCCATATGACCAAGCCCTTCAGTGGGCAAAATAATAAACAACAATGGGTGTCCTTCCGGGCTATACAAGGTCGGAGGGTTTTCACCCTTTTTGATGAATCTTTTCATGACTTCAAAAATTATTTTTTCAAAGTGCAAGCTGTAGAGGGTCACCACCCCTTTTTCCTGGATGAGAATTCTTCCCCTCTCTTTCCTCTGCATTGGTTGGAGGCCTCCCCCTGTGAGAAGTATGGTCTGGATGACCTAGATGAGGTGGAGACAGCCATTGTGGGTTCCTCCGAGAAGTATGGGGGAGGGCCCCATATCTGGATACTAAAAAATTTCTCCAGGGGTCTCCGACCTTTGTTCAGACACAACTAGGTAGCTTTTATTTGTTTTATTGGATTTTCGACTTGTCTTACTTGCTTTTTTCGACTTGTCTAACCTTTTGGCTACTACTTGTTTTTACAGAGATGGCGAAGAGGAACTCGATTGAGTCTTACCAGAGGGTCCAGGAGGCTAAGGCAAGGTCCCGGGCCAGGACTGGTGTTACCAGGGCAGTTATCTCTCCTCCTCCTCCTCCTCGAAATTTGGGGACTCCTTCTGAACCCATTGTGATTTCTTCTTCAGCTTCTTCTCAGCCGCCCCCTTCTCCCCGACTTTCTCCTGAGGCAGAGAGGAAGAAGCGCAAGGCTTTGGAGCCTGGCTCTTCTTTGGAGGGTGAGGTTAAAATGGATGCCCCTGCATTCATCCGGAAATACATCTACCCCCATACCCGTATAGGTATGGATGATGTTTCTGTCCGGAACCACCTTACCTCTCTGGTTGAGGAGAGTATCAGGGCGGCGGGGGTCTGTGCCAAGCTCTTAGATATTTTCGAGAAGACCCCTCTTAGCTCTTTGGGTTCAACCTCAAAAGTTGAAGAGCTAGAGGGAAGGCTTCTCATGTATCAGGAGCATGAGAGGAAGTTGAAGAAGGAAATTACCAAATTGAGGGAGGAGAGAGACAGCCTTCGGGAGAAGGAGAGCAAGCTGCAGGCCCAGTGTAACATGGAGGTGGGCCTGAGGAAGACAGTACAGGAGAGTTACCAGAGCTTGTTCGAAGACCTTGTGGTCGTTAAAAAAGATTTGATGAGTGCTCGGACGGCCTACACCGAGTTGGAGGACTCTATTACTGAGGGATCTGAGGAGGCCTGGAGGGTTTTTAAGGAGCAAGTCGGGGTCATTACCCCTGACTTGGATCTTTCTCCTTTAGATCCCGACAAGGTTGTAATTGATGGGGCCATAGTTGATCCCCCAGTTCCCCAGGTTGTCACCGAGTCAGATTTGAAGACTCGGGGGCAAAGAATCATTGAGTCCCCTCCTCGTTCGAAGGATGCTCCGAGTTCCTCGAAGCCTCAAGGGTCCTCCTCTCCGACTCCTATGGATACTTCTCTCCCTGGTCCTGACGCTGCTCTGACTATTCTTCCTAGTTCTGGTGGTGATCCGTCTACTCCTCTGAAAAAATAACTTTATTGGCTATATGGGGGCCTGGCCTGTGGGTCCCCCCTTTTTTAAACTCTTTATTGTTTGTTGGTGGTGATGATAACTTAACATTTCTCTGGCCCTTTAAGGCCGTAAACAAAATATTCATAAGTACCCTTTTTTGGATAAGGGTTTTAGTTAAAAAAGAAAATACCCTTTTTGGTATAAGGGTTTTCAGTTACCTTTTCGTGTGCATGCTTTTCTGATTTTGGTTTTTCGAAGTCCCCTTTTGATCTACTTTGAAAAACCTTTTTCCTTTGCTGTCTAGCCTTTTGAGTTCCTTTTCGCTTTAAGGACAGCTTTTAAGCTTTTTCCTAGGTTTTTCGATCTCTTTTTGATTATTCCTTATACTCAACTTTGTTTTATTGAGCTCTTATGACTTAGGCTATTTTTGCGATTCGTTTTTGTTTCTACTCGGTTTTTCATTTTGACTTATGAGTCGGGATGTCTCCGAGTTTCTCACGATCAACTTTTATAACCTCTTTACGCCGACTTGTACCTCGTCGTTTTATCCTGACGACCATCTAGGTCGGTTCATGGGATTTTCACGTTTTGTCGAGCTTAAGTCGGCACGTTTCGCAGAAAGAGAAAACTAGAAGGAATTTATAAGAGATATTTGTAAAGTGAAAAAAAGATCTTTATTTATTGGGGAGGTACCTTATTGCTACTAAGGGTTTTTGACAGCCTATCTTCCCTTAGCCTCTACTATGATGCCTCGTTAAAAACCCTTCTCTAGAAAAAACCCTTTTACTTTCGGGAAAAAATCGTGAAGTTGGGAAAAGAGTACATCAGGGAGTAGAGTTCGCTTTTAACTGTAGTACCTTTTCATATTACAAGCATGCCACGACCTTGGTAACTCGGTGCCATTCAGGTCGGTCACTTTATAATAACCTTTTTCTAAGACCTCATTGACTTTGTATGGTCCCTTCCAATTAGCAGCGAGTTTTCCTTCCCCTGATTTGTTAACTCCAATGTCGTTTCTGATCAAGACCAAGTCATTTGGGGTGAAGGTTCTTCGAATGACCTTTTTGTTGTATCTTGTAGTCATCCTTTGCTTCAGCGCTGCTTCTCTTATCTGGGCTTCTTCTCAGACTTCGGGGAGCAAATCGAGCTCCTCTTTGTGCCCTTGTATGTTTCCGATCTCGTCATGGAGAATCACCCTTGGACTTTGTTCGCTGATTTCTATTGGTATCATGGCTTCTACGCCATAGACTAATCAGAAGGGCGTTTCTCCAATGGCGGATTGGAGTGTTGTCCTGTAAGCCCATAACACTTGTGGGAGCTCCTCAGCCCAGGCTCCTTTTGCATCTTGTAGCCTTTTCTTCAGCCCTGCCAGTATGACTTTGTTGGCTGCCTCGGCTTGTCCATTTGCTTGCGGATGCTCCACCGAGGTGAACTGGTGTTTAATCTTTATACTGGCCACCAGGCTTCTGAAGGTAGAGTCGGTGAACTGGGTTCCATTATCTGTAGTGATGGAACATGGTATCTCATACCTTGTGATAATATTTCTGTAGAAGAACCTTCGGCTTCTCTGGGCTGTGATGGATGCCAGTGGTTCTGCTCCTATCCATTTTGTGAAGTAGTCTATTCCCACAATCAAGTATTTGACTTGTCCCGGGGCCTGGGGGAAAGGGCCTAACAGGTCCATCCCCCATTTTGCAAAGGGCCATGGGGAAGTTATACTGATTAGTTTCTCAAGGGGAGCCACGTGGAAGTTTGCATGCATTTGGCATGGTTGACATTTTTTCACAAATTCCCTGGCATCTCTCTGCAAGGTCGGCCAATAGAATCCAGCTCGGATTACTTTCCTGGCAAGCGACCTGGCTCCGAGATGATTTCCGCAGATCCCACTGTGAACCTCCTCTAATACCTCGGTGGTTCTCGAGGTCGGTACGCACTTTAACAATGGCGTTGATATCCCTCTTCTATAGAGAATATTTTTCACCAGAGTGTAGTGTTGTGCTTTCCTCCGGATTTTCTTAGCCTCTTTTTCCTCCTTAGGGAGGATGTCGAATTTTAGGTATTCGACCAAGGGGTTCATCCATCCGAGGTTTAATCCAGTTACCTCAAGGACCACTTGCTTTTCCTCCGTTTTTACCACAGAGGGTTCCTGGAGAGTTTCCTGGATCAGGCTTCTGTTATTCCCTCCTGGCTTGGTACTTGCTAACTTGGATAGGGCGTCTGCTCTGCTATTTAGATCCCGAGTTATATGTTTGATCTCGGTTTCCTCAAAGCGCCCAAGATGCTCCAGAGTTTTTTCCAAGTACCTCTTCATATTTGGGTCTTTTGCCTGATACTCTCCACTTATCTGGGAGGTCACCACTTGGGAGTCGCTATATACCATCACTTTTGTAGCACCGACTTCTTCTGCCAGTTTCAACCTGGCAATCAGGGCTTCATATTCTGCCTGATTATTTGAAGCTGAGAATTCAAATTTGAGGGAAACCTCTATTTGGGTTCCCCTTTCGTCCACTAATATTATGCCTGCACCGCTTCCTGTCTTATTTGAGGATCCATCTACATAGAGTTCCCACGTAGTTGGCTTTTCCTCTTGATCTCCTGCGTATTCTGCTATGAAGTCGGTAAGGCATTGGGATTTAATTGCCGTCCAAGTTTCATACCTCAAGTCGAACTCAGAGAGCTCTATTGCCCATTGAACCATTCTCCCTGCAACGTCCGTCTTTTGGAGGATCTGCTTCATGGGTTGGTTCGTCCGGACTCTTATTGTATGAGCTTGAAAGTAAGGCCATAGCCTTCGTGAGGCTACCACTAAGGAGTAGGCAAACTTCTCTGGTTTGTGGTACCTTAGCTCGGGGCCTTGTAGAACTTTGCTGATGAAATACACCGGATGCTGACCGACCTCGTCTTCTCTTATCAGGGCTGACGCGATAGCCCTGTCTGCTACAGATAAGTATAGGACGAGGTCTTCTCCAACTACAGGTCGGGTCAGAATCGGAGGTTGACTCAAGAATCTTTTGAACTCCTGGAACGTCTCTTCGCATTCAGGAGTCCACTCGAACTGACATCCCTTTCTCAATAAGGAGAACAGTGGAAGGGATTTTAGTGCTGATCCTGCCAAGAATCTGGAGAGGGCTGCAAGTCGGCCGTTTAGCTGCTGGACTTCTCTTAAGCAAGTCGGGCTTTTCATTTCCAGGATAGCTCTACACTTATCGGGATTTGCTTCGATCCCCCTTTGTGTTAGCATAAACCCTAGAAATTTTCCAGCTTCCACCGCAAAGGTACACTTTGCAGGATTTAACCTCATCTCGTGTGACCTTATGGTGTCAAATACTTGCGAGAGGTCTGCTAAGAGGTCGGCCTCTTTCTTGGTTTTCACCAGCATGTCGTCTACATAGACTTCCATTAAGCTCCCAAGGTGGGGAGCAAACACTTTGTTCATCAGTCTTTGGTATGTGGCTCCTGCATTTTTTAATCCAAATGGCATGACCACATAGCAAAAATTTGCTCTGGGCGTGATGAATGATGTTTTCTCCTAGTCTGGCTCATGCATCGGGATTTGGTTATATCCCGAGTAGGCATCCATGAACGACAAGTATTGATACCCTGAGCTAGAGTCTACAAGGGTATCAATACTTGGGAGTGGATAAGGGTCCTTGGGACATGCCTTATTTAAGTCGGTGTAGTCAACACACATTCTCCATTTGCCGTTTTGCTTCTTGACTAGAACCACATTTGCTAGCCATGTTGGATATTTAACTTCTCTGATGAAGCCTGCTTCTAGGAGTGCCTGCACTTGCTCTTCTACTACTAGGGCTCGTTCTGGGCCGAGCTTGCGTCTTTTCTGCTGTACAGGTCGGGACCCTGGGTATACCGAGAGCTTGTGGGACATAAGCTCGGAGTCTATCCCGGGCATGTCGGAGGCTTTCCAGGCAAAGAGGTCGGAATTGTCTCTTAGGAGCTTAATCAACCCTTGCTTTAGGGTTTCCCCTAGGTTGGCTCCTATGTTGGTGTTTTTTCCTTCCTCTTTGCCGACCTGTATTTCCTCAGTTTTTCCTCCCGGCTGTGGTCGCAGCTCTTCTCGGGACCTTGCACCGCCGAGCTCTATGGTGTGGGCTTCTTTGCCTTTTCCCCTCAGGTTCAGGCTTTCATTGTAGCACTTTCTTGCCAACTTCTGATCTCCCCTCACCGTTGCTATTCCTGCTGGGGTCGAAAATTTCATGCAAAGGTGCGGAGTTGACACCACCGCTCCGAGTTGATTAAGGGTAGCTCTGCCGATCAAAGCATTATATGCTGACCCTACGTCGATGACTATGAAGTCTATACTTAGAGTTTTGGATTTTTTCCTTTTTCCAAAGGTAGTGTGTAGGGGTAGAAATCCTAGTGGTCTTATTGGTGTGTCGCCTAGTCCGTACAAGGTGTCGGGGTAGGCTCTTAATTCTTTCTCATCCAACCCTAGTTTGTCAAAAGCGGGCTTGAAAAGGATGTCCGCTGAGCTCCCTTGATCTACTAGGGTTCTGTGGAGATGGGCATTGGCTAGGATCATAGTAATTACTACTGGGTCATCATGCCCAGGGATTATTCCTTGTCCATCTTCTCTTGTGAATGAAATGGTGGGGAGGTCGGATGACTCTCCTCCGACCTGGTAGACTCGCTTGAGATGTCTTTTGCGAGAGGACTTGGTGAGTCCCCCTCCCGCGAATCCTCCTGAGATCATATGGATATGTCTCTCCGGAGTCTACAGTGGTGGGTCTCTTCTATCCATATCGTCTCGCTTTCTCTTCCCATGACCGTCCGACCTTTCTATGAGATATCTGTCGAGCCGGCCTTCTCTAGCCAGCTTTTCTATCACATTTTTAAGGTCGTAACAGTCATTTGTCGAGTGACCATATATTTTATGGTACTCACAGTAGTCGCTGCGACTCCCCCCTTTTTTATTTTTAATGGGCCTGGGAGGTCGCAGCTTTTCAGTATTGTAAATTTCTCTGTATACATCCACTATGGAAACCTTTAGAGGAGTATAAGAGTGATATTTCCTTGGTCTATTGAGACCGAGTTCTTCCTTCTTCTTGGGCTCCCTCTCCCTTTCTTTTATTGAGGGGAGATGCCCAGGTCGCCAACTCGAATCTCTCAGTCTAGCATTTTCCTCCATGTTGATGTACTTTTCAGCTCTTTCCTGTACATCACTTAAGGAGGTAGGGTGTCTTTTAGATATGGACTATGAGAAGGGACCTTCTCTAAGCCCATTGACTAACCCCATTATGACTGCCTCGATGGGCAGGTCTTGGATTTCTAAACATGCTTTGTTGAACCTTTCCATATAGGCTCGTAAGGATTCTCCGACCTCCTGCTTTATTCCCAGGAGGCTTGGCACATGTTTTACTTTGTCCTTCTGGATAGAGAACCTCATCAAGAACTTCCTTGAGAGGTCTTCAAAACTGGTGACCGACCTCGGGGGGAGGCTGTCGAACCACTGCATCGCTGCTTTCGACAGGGTAGTCGGGAAAGCTTTGCATCGCGTAGCGTCGGAGGCATCAGCCAGATACATCCGACTTTTGAAATTTCTTAGGTGATGCTTCGGATCTGTAGTTCCGTCATAGAGGTCCATATCGGGGCTTTTAAAGTTCCTCGGAACTTTTGCCCTCATTATATCCTCGCTGAAGGGGTCCTCCCCTCCTAGGGGTGACTCTTCTCGATCGTCGCGGGAGTTCCGACCTTTGAGGGAGGATTCTAACTTCAAGAGTTTTCTTTCTAACTCTTTTCGCCGTTCCATCTCCTCTTTTAGGTTCTTTTCGGTCTCCCTTTGTCGCTCCCATTCCTGTTCCAATTGTTCCAGGCGGCTTTGGTGGACATGGACTAATCCCATAAGTTCAGTTGCATGGGACTGTCCGTCCTTCTCCGATTCGCGCCCTTCTGAGGAATTCACCTTCGGATTTTTGACTCCGGAGGTACCCTCTCTGTGTTGATCGTTGGTTCTCTGGTGGAGGGTTAAGTCCACGTCATTATTTCCGGTGTCTATATTCTCTTGTTCGTAATCCGACTCCACATGACCCTCTTCAAGGGATCTGTCCGCCATCACTGGTTGATCTCTCGGGTCTCCGGCAACGGCGCCAATGTTACGATGGGTAACCGGAGATTGTTGGGCTGGACTCGCTGGGTTGGCTCAATCGTCTGAGGAAGGAAGCCTTCGAGCGGGTCTGCGCCTTGGGGGCCTCCGTCCGACTTATGAGTATGAACGAATGGGGGGTGGTACCTGCAAAGACACTCCGATGCCTAAGTCAGCAAGGGTGTGAGCAGATCTAGAGAGTATTGGAACTTAGAGATACCTGAGAAGTGTCAGTGTATTTATAGGGATGGACCAATAACCACCGTTGGAGTAGTTCCACCTTTTAAAGGGAATAACCGTCCCTTTATCTTAGGGTGGTTGAGATATGGCTCTTGGAAGTGGTTAGAGAGATTCTAAGGGCAGTTATCCTCTTGAGGGAGGGTTTATCCGCCAGCTGATCCTCGTACCGACTTCTTTAGAGTAAGTTGTGAAGATAGCCGACTTCGTGGCATCTGGTTTGCGTAGTGTGAGGCTCAACTCTTTTGGGTTGGGCCTTTTTACTTGGATCCTGGACCTTAGCGTTGGGCCAGGGTATGAATAAATATTTTGTTCAATTTTTTAGATATATTTTTAATTTTTTAAAAAGTTATTTAAAAATTTAAAAAAAAAATAAAAAAATTTAATTTTTTTTCTTCTTAAAAATTATTTTATCATTTTTATTTATTACCTAATCTTAAAATAAATATTTTTATGATAATTTTTTAAATATAAAATAATTTATTTATAAATTATTTTTAATATAAATCTTTATATTTTTAATTTTTTTTAAAAATTTAATTAAATTATTTATCCAAAATGACCCAAAATTTTTAAAAGTTATTAACTTTTTAAACTAAAATTATAAATTATCTCTGCACACAATGTCGACGCATATATGGACACCTTTTAATTAACAATAGCATGATAATTAATTCTCTCTCTTTCTCTCTCTATATATATATATATGAAGTTGGTTGAGGAATAAGTATTCACTGTAGTGGATATGAGTTTCACCATTGCTGTCACTTCAATTAATTATTATGAATGCATTATGCATCGTTAATAACACTGTTTTATGAGCAGTGCATAGCTAGTATACATAATGTACAATAATTCCAACCACTTACCACCGATTTTACACTGAAAAAATAATAATTACGTGGGTCCATCTAGTGTAAAGATGTATCTTTGTATAGATTTACAGATTTTTATCTTTTTTAAATTTATCTTGGACACGTGTTGTTTCTATGTGGCTGAAAGCAGGTAGCTCTTAGAAAGTTGGGGAGGCTCATGGAAGGACTGGCTGAGCCGGTTAGATAGGTCAGCTCAAAATGAGGTTTTCATTGCAAAGGGTCTCCTTAGTGCCGTTGTTGGGCCTTGAGATTTGTCCCAAAAAAGAGTGGGACTAGGCAAGGTAGTTGTTGATGTGGGTCAAACATGAGAAATGAACGCAAACTTTAATCCCCATGTGAAAGACTATGAATAGTTAAACCAACGTAAGCCCCAAAAGCAAAATGGATTAGTAACACAACTCGGGCCCAAGAAAAGAAAATTCGAGCCATTATTAAAAATGGATTACATAATTTTGCTGTTGTTTTTAGACATTATTAAAAATAATAATAATAAAATAATTATAAAAAATCATTTTACTAAAAATAATTGCAAAAAATTATTTTCTATAAATAAAAATAATAATAAAACAGTAATTATAAATACAGTTAAAACATTATTTTTCTATATTTTTTTAAAAGTTATTTTTTAAAATTATAAAGATAACTATAAAAAATAAAATAATCATATATAAAAAAATTATAAGAGAGAAAATTATTTTTACTTTAAATTTAATTTTTTTATTATGTGTTAATATTTTATTTATAGATCAAATTTTTACTATTTTTAATCGCCAAAACTAATGGTACAATAAAATTTTTCTAATTACTATATTTTAAAGTTGAAATATTTTACTTTCTTTCGGTTAGTAGAGTTACGATCGTTAGAAGGGTCAGAGCCTACATCCTCTTTCAAGTAAAATATTAACGAAAATTATTAACGGAAAATAGTATTTGTACAAAAAAAAAATCAAATTTAAGACCAAAATTATTTTCTTTCTCTCTCTTATAATTTTTTATGATTACTTTTGTCAAAATAATTTTTTATAATGATTTTATAATTATATAAAATAATTTTAAAAAAACAAACAGAAATAATGTTTTTAATTATATTTATAATTATTATTTTTATTTTTAAAAAATTTTTTCTTAAAATTATTTTTCAAAAATAATTTCTTCCAATTATTTTACTAACATGATTTTCTTGTAATTATTTTTATTTTTACTATTCTTAATAATTTCTGAAATAACATCAAAATTATTTATATTTTTAAAAAATAATTTCTTATAATAATTTTTATTATTACTCTTACCAAAAAAACTTTTTTCATAATTTTTTTCTGGCAGTTTTAAAAAAGTAACACTTGTCTCTTATAATGTTTAAAATTTTTTTTAAACTGACACCAACAGACAAAATATCATTTTGATGTTAGGTTCTCAAAACTACAAAAAAATTAATTATAAAAAAATTATTTTCGTAAAAATAATAATAAAAATTATTATAAAATAAGTTTAGTGTTATTTTAGAAATTATTCAAAATAATAATGATAAAAATTAATTAAAAATAAAAATAAATATAAAAACAAAATAATTATGATAAATTATTCTACAAAAATAAAAACAATAATAAAATAATTATTATAAATACAATCAACAAATTTATGTTGGTGTTATTTAAGTTTTTTAAATTTTTTTTATAATTTTAGAAATAATTATGAGAAATTATTTTAATAAAATTAAACATAAAAAATTATAACAGAAAGAGAATTTTGTTGCTCATAGATTTATTTTGCCATGTGTCAGTAGGGGTGTTCGCGGTGCAGTTTGGTTCGCTTTTAAGGAAAAAAGTCATCCGATCTGAATGCTTAATTTATGTACGGTGTGGTTTGGATTAGATAAAATTTCTTTGAAAATCCGATCCGATCTGATCCGATTACAAGCGGTTTGGATCGGTTTAGATTTGCGGCTTTTTAAATAAAAAGAATTAAGTACATATAACAACTCTTAACATCAGAATAAGCAAATCAACTGAATATTTATGGTTCAGGATTTCTCTCCTACGAATTTGTATATAGTGTTTCGTCTCTCACGGATATACGAATTCATATTCGTGGATTAGGGATACGGTTCCTGTTTCTTAATTTTGAAAGAAAAAATTTAATTTTAATTATTATAAAAAAAATCTGATGACACATTTTGATCTTTCAAAATACTAATATAAAATATAAATTACAAATTATATATAGAGTGGGAAGAGTAGAGAGAAATAGAGAAAGAGAGAGAGATACATGAGAGAATTTAAAAAGGGAGTTTATTAATTTTCGAAGTACATATTTTTTGTCAATTTGAATAGTAGAACGTCATGTGACACATTTGGTTGTTAATTTAAATTCAATTATAATGAAAAAATGACAGATGGCACATTTTAGTTGCAAAATTAGATATATACAATAAACAAGAAGGTATCAAGGTAATGTAATGTTAATGACCCAGTTTTCACCCAGTATAATCGTGGCCCGAAAGTGTCTAGGTTACATCGGGTCTCGGGTCGGATTCGGGTCTCACAAGTAGGCCCCGTACATATTTCGGGTCAGGTCGGGTCACATCAAATCCGGTTTCACCCAGCTCATGAACACTCTTAATGTATGACACAAAAGATTTATAAAATCAAAGTACTTTCACAAAAAAAAGGCCTAGGTTAACAAAAGTCTCTGACTAAGAAGACCAACGTATCTATAGATAAAAAATCAAATAATCAGATTTTTAGTTATTATTTTTATATCAAAATATCTAATTTATTATTAACAATTAATTTTAATATTCGTTATCTAAAATTTGAAACAACTTAACGTACACCTTTATATTTAATTATGTGTTAAGTCTGTTGCACAAATACAAATATCTAATTTTTATACTTGTTATTTAGAGATAATATTTTTTCTCTCTATGTATATAAAAATATAATTACATATTAGCATAAAAAAATTATATTGATAGTTATAAAATTAATTCAAATATTTTTTTTAAAAACAATTGAATTTTGATTCTAACTTTTAATTATAACATTAGTATTATTCTCTCCAAATTATATGTAATAAATATTTGAAAATATTTAAGAGAACTCTTTAATTTTGGAGGGAAAGAATTTATTTCAATTGCAATGAGGGAGTGACATGTGGCACATTTTTATTGTAAAATTAGTATGGAGGAGGGGTGAACTCTTTAATTTTAGAGGGAACGATTTAATTTCAATTACAACGATGGAGTGACATGTAACACATTTTGGTTATAAAATTAGCATGGAAGAAGGAAGAATTCTTTAATTTTAGAAGAAAATATTTAATTCCAATTATAATGAGGAAATGACATGTAGCAAATTTGGGTTGTAAAATTAAAAATCTATAATAGATAATATCATAAATCATAATAGATTTTTTTTTTCATTTGATTCATAAGGTCTTCAACTATATATCCTTCATACAACATCATCTCATCACTTTTTTGTTGTCCGTTCCAGTCATTGCAAGACCATCCCTTCATCAAATTAAAACTAAACGGAGCCATCCCATGACCCAGCATAAGAGGCTCGGCTCCTTGGTGGGCACACCCCTTGCTCCACTCAATTCTACGCTGCACCACACTCATGGCTCACAAACACGTGTTGCTACTGTGTTCTTCTAATAAAAAATCTGTACATCTTTACACACTCAGGATCTGTACATTATAACTGACCTAATTACGTAGGGCAAGATACATGCCCTGAATTGGATTTTTTATTTTAATATGAAATAATCAATAGAGTTTTTTATTAATGTTACAAAAAATAGAATTTTATAGTGTGTTTGAGGACCCTATTTTATACAAACATAATACGCAAAGTATGTATTGCACTGATAATATATAGTTTTTGTACTGTGTATTATAATTTAATATTAAAATAATACAATATGCAGTTTGTGTATTATAATTTAATATTAAAATAATATAATACACAATTTGTGTATTGTCTTTTATAAATTAAAAAATTTTTGATCTAGCAATTCGTACCCTACGAATTTTATAGCCCCCAAAATTTTATAAAACACCATAATTTCCAATATTAAAAAATTACACCTATTCTTTTCAATTTCCAAAAAAATTAACCCCATGAATTATCTCGATACAAGGACTATCACTACTGTTCACAACAATTAATATAGCCATCAGAACCAAGAAAAAGCCTTGTTTGATTAATTAACAATTTGTCAACTAATTCGCCAAAATTATAATTACTAAAACGCACATAACAATTTTTTTTCAAAGAAATATTAAGAGATTAATATTTTTTCAATATTAGTCAATATTTACCGTCGGTTTAAAAATTTTTAATAATATAAAATGAAATTGAATTCTATTAGAAATTGCATTTCAGTTAGAATTATTGAATTAAATTTCAGTATTTATAATAAATTAATAAAATTATATAATTAAATTGAATTGTAATGTTTAAAATATTTATCAAATGAATTAAAATTTTATAATAGATATTTTTATCCACAACTAGAAAATAGATTAATACAGACAGATTTACAGACGGATTTAGTCTTTATTACAGACGGATTTTTGGTTACCGACGAAATTATCGACAGATTTTGTCCCTCTGTAAAAGCCCCCGTCGAAAATTATTTACTGACGAATTTTTTTCCGTCAGAAAATTACAGACAGATTTTTACTAGTTACCGACGGATTTTCCCTCTGTAAATTTTCTATCTATTTCCCAAAGGCGACGAACTTTCCGACGGATTTTCCGTCTGTAATTACAGACGGATTTTCAGACGAATTTTTCGTCTGTAATTACAGACGGATTTTCCGACGGATTTTCTGTCTGTAATTTAAACCTTGGAAAATAATTTTATACTCTAATTACAGACAGAAAATCCGTCTGTAAATCCGTCAGTAAGGTAAAATAATTTTTTTTTTATTTTTTCAGTTACAAAATAAACTTGTTTTCATACAAAATAAATATAAATTTAATACAAATTTTTATCTAATTTGTATTCAAATATTTATAATATTTCAAAAAATAAACAAATTCATCGTATTATCAAACTAAAAGAAAAGTACTACAAATAAACAAGTCAATATATTTCAAAATATAAACAAAGTGTTGATACATCAATTATAATAACAAGTAACAACCATACATCAAAGTGTATTGATACATTAACTATTGTCCTCTAATTAAGTCAAAATATACAATAAGGTTGCTTAATTAGGTTCTAAAATTGGAACTTCATCTGTATAGAAACCATTCATCATTATTGTGTCCATTGATTCAAACAGTGGGGTCATGAATTGATCCTCTGCGTCAGGCTTCTCTGCCTCCTTATATTTTTTCATTTTTCATCTGTTTTCCAAGTATCAAATTCTGACAAAAATAAAAAAATAGTGACAACATAATCTATATATAGTGTATTCTTCATCTCAAGTAACAAATTCACAACTGAAGCTCACCTCAACATCTGGTCTAGTTCGATTTGGGGCTGCAAATTTAATAGGAGAAAAAGAGAAAGAACCTGGTGGTGCTTCTTTAATCTTTGCAGAATCTTGAACTAGAACAAGAATCTCCTTAATAACTGGTGGTGCTTCTTAATAACTAGAAAGTATACTCCTGTACTCGATGATTGTGAATAAAGAAGTTAATTTAAAGCATAAGCCCCTGTAGGAAACAATATAAAAATAAATGTGTATTCTTTTCTTTTAAAAAAGGTATAACTCAAAAAACAAAATTCACATAATCACACATAGTTTTCAACCCAATTCTTTTCCATAATTGAGGAAACAATAAGATAATGAAAGAAAGCAACAATGGCAATTATGCTAGCCAAGTAGCCATACAGCAAAGTCACAGCAAATCAGTGAAAGTGATGGATCCAAAGATTAAAACCAATGATCCAAATTCACAAGCAAAAAAAGAAAAACCAGATCAAGGAAGCTTCCACGGATTTAAATCCAAAATAGTAATAACTAATCACCTTAAATGACAAGCAAGTACTTAATAGAAAGCATATATGTAATCAAACAAAACTCCCAGATCTAGCGCAATGGAAAAAAAAAACACAACGTAAGCATTAAAAGAAAGTGTAATCATTACTACTACCACTACTCATTAATAGCAACGAATAAAAAAACAAAGCTTAGCTGCATTCAATACACACATTATTAGCAACTACCAAATCAAACACAACCATGTAGAGATAACATATTAACATTCCAGATCCATCATAAAATCTCTGTTCCCTCAGTAAGTAGAAAGTACTACCTTCAAGGCAAATCTCTGTTCTGGTATAGCATTCTGCTGCTGCAGATTTATTCCTAGGATTCAACTGCAAATTTAACCACAACGAATGAAACACAATGATACTTATCAGTATGGCCACCTTCAAGAATCGCTTCTGCAGCTCCAATTGCTGCCACTCCCCTGTAATTTACAGGAAAATAACCCAAACTCCCAGCATTGGTGCCACCAATCAGCCATAATTTGTCAGCTTCTCTTGAGTAGTGACAATCAACAAAATAGTCTATCTGCCAATACATGAAGAAGGGGGGAAAGAAAAAGTTATATAACCATCATTGGGAATAGTTCCTTTCAATGACTTGGTCATGTATGATCTCTCACCATTAGTCAAAGATTGTAATTTGTAAGAACTAGACATAACATTTGGCAGACAAAAAATAATGGTGTGATATTACACATGACGAAAATCAGGTGAAAATTTCACATAAAACGAGAGATTACATGAGATGAAATCATTTGAAAAGTTTCGCACGAGAGGGGATCCATCTTAACATTAGAAGTCTCACTCTTGACCCAGAATCTAGATTAAGAGAGAGGGATGCCCAAGTACTTATACTAGCTATTATATAGACTTCATGTTCAGATCAACTATCAAGTATAATGCTCTTCTAGTTGAGTGAAATATGCGCATCCCAACAAAGAGAACTCACCTGATCCAAATTCCAACTTTCAGAAGCTAGAGTTTGAGCATCTGAGAAGATAACTTCATTTCTACCATCTTTCCAGTCCCATATACTACAAAGCAAAAGAGTTAATTATTGGAATCAAACATTGTAGAAGCAAAAGAGTTAGTTAGCATACAATTGCAAGTCCACATATCCCAGATTAGGTGCATCGGTACCACTTCTTCTCTGTATGAATTTACCTTTCTTTAATAATCATAACCAAAGTGCATTCAAGACAAAGTACACCACCATTATATGCATTATTTAAAGGAAGATAGAAATAGTCTAACTATCAAATAAAAAACCATTATAATTTGTACCCTATGGTTTCAATATGCGTCAAACACCAAAGTTTTGGACTGCTCCCTCCAAATATCCCGACCTTTGCAATTGAAGTCCCCATATTAATCACCTACATTTTTGTTAGCAAAAAACTATTTTTGTATTAGTTGAGAAACTTGCAACAATCAATAGAGAGGACTCAAAGGAAACTATATAAGTTAAACTAGAAAAGGAAAAAGGAACATTAAACAACTTTATGTATCATTGCAAAGCGTAGATAAGTAGTAGAACTTTAACAGGAGAGAGGTAATGAGAGGATAAATTACCAGTCTCTTTTGGAAATTTACGCAAAACCTGACAGAGACCATAAAATAGTTGTTCTTTGCTCATCAATTCATCCTACAATGCAATATTAGAAGACATGATATAAATATTATAGGAATACTGTTAAATCTCTGTAAGGTTGTTCCCAAACTTAAAAAAAATCAGCATGCAATTATGAGAGGTGAAGTAGTTTAAGTAACTAAGTTTCAGGCTAGAGCACCGGCGATTAAGAATATCATTGGAACTGAAATTTATAACAAGAAGATCATAAGCAAGTGTGTACAATTACACAATAGAAGATCCAACAGTAATATTGAAGAACATTCAAATACAAACCTCACCATGAATAGATCTTAATTATAAGGCAAGTGTGTACAATTACACAACATGAAGCCCATGTAAATGTATCACAGATTCAAATTACATGCACATATCAAAATTGTAGCTGATAGAGAAGCCTAAAATAAATATCGAAGTGCGGGATTGTGAGGAAACAAAAGGATTACCATGTCTGCGTTCGATCTTTGAAATGACGGAAGTGATTATTGTCTCAAATTGAATCTGACAAGAAAACAAAGTCCATAACAGTGTTAGGAGCCATGAGATCAGATCGTGAGACGAGAAGAATGTAGTGAGGGCAAGTGAATGAAGAACTCAAAGAAAGAATACAGAAAAAAAAAAGAGAAATAGAGATTATCGGAACGCGATCTGAAATTCAGAAGCGCAGATCTAAATAGAGGGCACCGAAACACAGCTCAAACAGAAGCAGGAAAATGGAGCTCGTAAAAGATGGAGCTTCTTCGTGGACGGAGCTTCTTCGTGGACGGAGCGATGGGGAAAGCGGCGGCGGTGAAAGAAGCTCTTGCGATGGGGAGACGGAGCGATGGAGAGAGCGTGGATGGAGAGAGGAAGAAGCTCCTACTAAACTTGTGTGGAGTGTGAATGGATCGAGAGAGGGTAAGATATGAGCTAGGGTTAATCTAATATTTCTGACGAAAAATTTAAATTACGGATGGAAAATCTGTCTGTAATAATTTAATAAAATGCAGCGTTTTATCTATTTAATTACAGACGGAAAATTCGTCTGTAATCATTTCCCACGAACAAAATTAATTTTTTCAACAGAATTATAGACGGATTCTCTTTTTCGTCTGTAATTTATGCTAATTCATTTTTTTTGTTTTCTGACAAAAAATTCCTCTAAAATTCTTTCTATATTTCCGTGGGATAAAATTCGTCGAAAATTTCCGTCTGTAATAACTAATTTTCTAGTAGTGATCTTTTATTAATATAATATCATATTCAAATAATAAATATACTTATCTATTAAATTATATGAAATAATTAAAAGAGTTGTATTTGTCAATTAATTTTTTCTTCAACTAAAATTTATTTTACCTCATTGAAAAAATAAAAAAGAAATATTTTGAATCTTTATAAAGTAGAAAACATAAACTAGAACCTATAATTAATAAAGTTGTCGACATAAAAATGAAATAAGTTAGCTTCTAATAACTCACAAATATTTTAATTCAAAATTTAATAAAAATAAATCCATGCAACATGGTTATTTTTTGTAAAAATAATATATATATATATATATAAAATTGAATAAAAAAAAATCAAAATGGAGAGACACAGAATCTTAAACATTCACTGTCTAATTTATCAATATGTATATAGTGCGATATATATATAAGGAAAAATAACTATTTGTTTGTATGAATTTTATTAATATTGACAAAAGTATTCATCAAAGAAGGAAATTAACATTATATTCATTAAAAATGGGTTCCGTACAATAAAAGTGATGAATTTAGAAAACTCTAATTTAATATGATGATTAAACATTATTAAATTAATATTTAAGAAATTATTTAATTTCAGTTTCAAATTAATTGATTAATAATTTATGTGTTTGTATGTAGAATTTTGGTCATTGGGTTTAAGCAACAAAAAACCCAATTTGTTGATAACATTCAGTCTCATCCTAATTTGTTATATGATGTGTGGCTGAATCATTGATATGTTAATTAGGCCAGAAAATTGTTAAACAAACCCAATTGAAATCTTTGCTATAAGACCAAAAGATTTGGTCCGAATTGAAAAAAGAGGAGGGAACTTTGCATGCTTAGTTTGGTTACCTTATTCACTCCATGGTTGGAATTCAAAATTTGATTAAATGGAGTTAATGCAGACATTAGTAACATGAGAGAGAAAGTGCAATTGATTTGATGGCAATTATTTTTTTCACACGTTACAAAGCATAGTGGGTTTTAATTGAGTGCAATTGATTTTAATTTCCTTCTTTATTTTCTTTGAAAGCATTCTCTCTCTTCTCTCTCTTCTCTCATCACTTTCGGTCACCTCACTGTCAGAGAAGAAAATGGTAGAAGCAAGTAATCAGAAGAAGAAAGCAAAAACTAGGCATGAATAAGTAAACTTAACTCATTTTCATTTTCTTCTTTAATTACATTGCAAGCTTTCCTCTGTTCTCTCTCCTCTCTCTTTCGATCTTCTCTAGTAGGAAAGGAGGAATGAAGCAAGTTATCAGTAAAAAGCATAGAGAAGCTAGTTGAAAGGAAGAGGCCATTGTGATGATGGCGTTAGGAAAAAGAAGATCCACAGTAGGGTGTGGCTAAGATCTTTGCCACTTATGGTAAGAAGTGGAGAAGAAGTCTCAAGCTCTCCATACCCGAAAATGGAGAAAATCTAACTCGGTCAAAGGAAGAAGATCCCTTGGAAGCATGGCTCGTCGCTACTTTTGCTCAACCACCACAGGAGGTAGCTATTGTAGCTACGTGGAGGAAGAGGCAGAAGATAAGAGCAGGAGGAGCTGTCAAGCATTAAGGACTTATCAAGGGTCAAAAATCCTTCTTGGGGAGCAAGTCAAGATGGAAGGCCCGGATTGATGAAGATTGGTGAGAAGGGATGACACAGAGGTAATTGCATGTTGGTTTTAGCTTTCAGTTTCCTCTCCTCTCTCTTTGGCCGAACCGGTTTCGTTTGAAGAAGAAGAAGATTAGCTCGGTTGGACCGGTTTCAACCTTGGAGGATTCTCCTTCTATAATAAGGGTGGACAGCCAAGGCTTGAAGCAATGAGAAAAAAGTAAAAAGTACAAAGTTCTCATAGCTATCTTAGCTAATAGAAGTTCTTCTCCTTCAATGTGTTTCATGTTGTATTTTTCTGTTTAGTTTTGCCTGTCTTGAGTCTCATGGAAAAAGGCAAACAGTGAGGTTTGTATGAAAAAGTCATAGAGCAGAAAAATGTAGAGTATACAAAATTAAAAGAAAAAGCCATAGATGTCCTAGAGGTCCTTTGTACATCTATGTTGTGTTTCATGATTCTGTGGGAATCTCCTTGCAAGTTGGGTTAGCACTTAGCAGTTGAAAGCTTGGTAGGTGATGGCTGACTGAGCTTCACAGGGGCTTCTAGTGGTGGCTGGGCTAACCTTCGCTTGATTGGTGGTGGCAGCGAGGAAGAAGGGGGCAGTGCCGGCGCATTGACCATTGCACCTTGCAGCCACTGTTGGTGGCATCGTCATTGAGGGTCACTAGGGAGCAGTGCAGCGCGTAAAAGCAATGCAGCGCCTAGAAGCATCTTTGACGCAGAGAAGAAGATTCTACCCATCATTTGACGCAAACAAGAAGATTTTGAGGAGCTTTGATGCGATGAAGACTCTGAGGCTGGAAGCACAATGGAGTGAGTGAGAGAATGCTGAGATAAGATGAGAGACGACTGAGACTCTTGAGAGAGGGCAAGGGCGTGAGTTGAAAGAGGGCTAAAAGCTTGAATCGTGCCCTAAATTTCAATCTCTAAACTTACGCCCTTGCCCTTGCCCTAAATTTTAATATAAGATTATACAATGTGTACAATGGACTATTAAAATAAACAAATTAAAATAATTTGTATTGCTCTTTTAATTTAAGAATATTTTTATATTTTATAATTTATGTTTTCATGACTAAAATCTTACAAATTAGTTTAATTTAAATATATATTATTAGATATTTTGTATAAAATAATTTTTTTTTAAAATATAATTTATAGAACAATATATATCATATAAACAAATAGTAAGCAAGTATTCGACATTTGAATCTCATTTCATGTATGCAACAATTCATTGACTAGTGACAAATTGTTAAACAAACTGTTAAATAGTAAGTAAGTATTAGGCTTGCATTTTTATGAGGAAGATGACAGAACACACTAGATGGTGAGACGATGGAGATGATGGGGCTGGTAACGGAGATACGATAGCGCGTCAGTGGCTACGAAGACGAAACACTGGAGGGACGTCACGACTTCAACGACGTAGATGAAGGGTCACACGAACAGCATGGCTTCAACGATGGCAAACCAAAAACCAGAGACGAAGGCCCAGATGGCTGGAGTATGATGGCAATTCGGTTGTCGGAGACGGAAGGTGCAAGAAGAAGGGCTCGCTTAGTCGCTCTCTGTGCGTGACAGCAGTGGCAGCAGCGCTGCTTGTGGCAGCAGTGGCGTTGTGTGCATGCAACACTCTGAGTGAGAAAACGATTGTGAGTGAGTAAGTGAGGGAACGATTGTGAGAGCGAAGAGGGTGATATGTGTCATTTGTGAGTGCGGCGTTGTGTGTGTGTTAGTGATGTGTTAGGGTTAGGTTTAGTTAGGAAAAGGGTATTTTTTGGAATTTTGTTGGTTCGGTTCCTCAGTTTATGATAAACCCCAATTTTATGGTTTATCTTGTACTCAATTTGGGGAATTTTATCACCTTTTCCCACATTTATTCAATGAAATAGCATGGTTTTGCAATTCTCCCTTGATTTGTGCTTAAATGTGAAAACATGCTTTTTAGGCCTTAAAATAGCTAAATTCAATTCACTTTAATTCCATTCGATGCCTTGATGTATTTGTTGAGTGACTTCAGGTTTATAAGGCAAGTATTGGATGGAAGAAGTGAGGAGAAAAGCATGCAAAGTGGAGAACTCATGAAGAAATGAAGAAACCGTAAAGCTATCAAGCCTGACCTCTTTGCACTCAAACGACCATAACTTGAGCTACAAGGGTCCAAATGAGGCGGTTCTAGTTGCGTTGGAAAGCTAACATTCGGGGCTTCGAAATGATATAAAATTTGCTATATGTTGCTTCGCGTTCAGGGGCGCGCACGTGCCATGTACGCGTGCACACCGATGCTGCTCGTGGCCCACTAAAGTGAAATCGCTCTCAGCGATTTCTGAAGCACTTTGGGCCCGACCCAACTCATTTCTAATGCTATTTCATGTAGAATTCAAGCTTGGGCAGGGGGGAGTAATTGTTTGGTAGTATAGCATCATGTAGGTTAGTTTCTAGAGAGAGAAGCTCCCTCTTCTCTCTAGAATTAGGTTAGGTTAATCTCTCTTAGATCTAGGTCCAATCTCATGTTTTCATCTTGTTTCCTTTATGAATTCTTGCTTCTACTCTTTCATTCTCATGATTTGTAGTGTTAATTTTCCTTATATGCTCTCTTTTATGTTCATAAATACTCTTGTTGGATTTGGATCTTTTCTTTAATGCAATTTAAGGTTTGATGTTCTTTTAATTGTTAATTTGAATTGTTGATTTACTTTTCTTGCAATTGGTAGTTGATAGATTTTACTATTTCTTGTCATTTATTATGCTTCCCTTTTATGCCTTCCAAGTGTTTGATAAAATGCTTGGTTGGATGTTAGAGTAGATTTTGAACATTCTTGGCTTGGAAAGAGTAATTAGGTAATCTTGAGTCATGAAAACCCAACTTATGTTGGTGATATAGAGTTGTTAGTTAATATCATTTTCAATGACGCTAATCTTTTGCTAATTTAATTAGTGAGTTGATTAGGACTTTTGATTTGAGATTAACTAGTCTTGTTTGACTTTCTCTCATGGAAGATAACCTACATCTTCTTCCAATATTGGAGATGACGAAATAAGATAAATTATTGTTTATCATTGTGATATGATTAATTAGTCTTATTTGACATTCTCCCTATGTGAAGATAACATGATACCTTCTTCCATTTGTTGGAGTTGACTAAATAAGATGAATGGATCATTGTATGACTAGGATAGAAAGTGGTGCACGAAATTGTGATCTCTGGTAATGGCTTCTTAGGCCAGATACTCTGATCTAGTTTTACAGTCTGTCACAACTTCGATACAACTAACCAGCAAGTGCACTGGGTCGTCCAAGTAATACCTTACGTGAGTAAGGGTCGAATCCCACGGAGATTGTTGGTATGAAGCAAGCTATGGTCACCTTGTAAATCTCAGTCAGGCGGATATAAAACAGTTATGTGGTTTTCGAATATTAATTAATAAAATAGGGATAGAAATACTTATGTAATTCATTGGTGAGAATTTCAGATAAGCGTATGGAGATGCATTCGTTCCTCTGAATCTCTGCTTTCCTGCTATCTTCTTCCAATCAGTCTTACTCCTTTCCATGGCTGGCTTTATGCAAGGGCATCACCGTTGTCAGTGGCTACATCCCCTCCTCTCAGTGAATAATATGCTCACGCACCCTGTCACGGCACGGCTATTCATCTGTCGGTTCCCGATCATGCTGGAATAGGATTCACCCTCCTTTTGCGTCTGTCACTAACGCCCAGCACTCGCGAGTTTGAAGCTCGTCACAGTCATTCAATCATTGAATCCTACTCGGAATACCACAGACAAGGTTTAGACTTTCCGAATTCTCTTGAATGCCGCCATCATTCTAGCGTACGCCACAAAGATTCTGATTAAGAGATCTAAGAGATACTCATTCTAGCTTAATTCATGTAGAACAGAAGTGTTTGTCAGGCACGCGTTCATAAGGGAGAAGGATGATGAGCGTCACACATAATCATCACCTTCATCACGTTCTTGGGTGCGAATGGATATCTTAGAAGAGAAATAAGAAGAATTGAATAGAAAACAGTAGTACTTTGCATTAATCCTTGAGGAACAGCAGAGCTCCACACCTTAATCTATGGAGTGTAGAAACTCTACCGTATGAAAATACATAAGTGAAGGTCCAGGCATGGCCGAGATGGCCAGCCCCCTAAAACGTGATCAAAGGATCATAAGGTAATCCAAAGATGCCTAATACAATAGTAAGAGGTCCTATTTATAATAAACTAGCTACTAGGGTTTACATGAGTAAGTATTTGATGTATAAATCCACTTCCGGGGCCCACTTGGTGTGTGTTTGGGCTGAGCTTAAGTGTTGCACGTGCAGAGGCCAATTGTGGAGTTGAACGCCAAGTTCTGTGCCAGTTTGGGCGTTCAACTCTGGTTTTGGATCCTTTTCTGGCGCTGGACGCCAGATTTGGGCAGAAGGCTGACGTTGAACACCAGTTTACGTCGTCAATTCTTGGCCAAAGTATAGACTATTATATATTTCTGGAAAGCCCTGGATGTCTACTTTCCAACGCAATTGGAAGCGCACCATTTCAAGTTCTGTAGCTCCAGAAAATCCACTTTGAGTGCAAGGAGGTCAGAATCCAACAGCATCAGCAGTCCTTTTTCAACCTCTGAATCTGATTTCTGCTCAAGTCCCTCAATTTCAGCCAGAAAATACCTGAAATCACAGAAAAACACACAAACTCATAGTAAAGTCCAGAAATGTGAATTTAACACAAAATCTATTAAAAACATCCCTAAAAGTAACTAGATCCTACTAAAAACATACTAAAAACAATGTCAAAAAGCGTATAAATTATCCGCTCATCAGAAAGCCTATGATCTCAATTCTTGCCATGAATGTCTCTCTTTATTACTTGGTTTCTTTAGTTATTTGCTTGATTTACTTTTCTTGTCATTTAATTTCTTACCCTCTTATCAATCAAACCCCCCCTTGTTCTTCATAGCCAATAATTGAGCATCTCATTGCAATTCCTTGTAAGACAACCCGGAGTCTAAATACTTCGGTTATAAATTCATTGGAGTTTGTACTTGTGACAACCAAAATTTTTTGTATGAAGGGACTATTGTTGGTTTAGAAACTATACTTGCAACGAGGTTTCATTTGAGAAATTCTAAACCATACAAAATTCTCGCTCATCAAAATGGCACCGTTGCCGGGAAGTTGCAATGGTGTTATGTTATTGGTTATTGTATATATGTGAATATTGTGAATAGCTTGATTTTCAGATTGCTTGTTAGTTTTTGCTAGTTTTAGGACTTTGTTTCATTATTTCTTGTTAGCTTTTGTTTCTTATTTTCACTTTACACTATGAATTCTCACTTTGGCTATGAGTGTGATTACAACTATGTTGCAGGAAATGGGAACTTCAATGAAGATGTGCATCAAGGACGGGATAACCAAAGGTGGGAGGAGCCATATGCATATGATCAATCCTCTTGGCAACAACCTCCACCAATGCACTATGAAGAAGAGCCATTCTATGATGTATACGAATCCAATGGTTATGGTGAATTCTCTTGTGACTTCCAAGAACCACCACCATACACCTATGAGTCATATCCTCAACTTAGCCATCAACCAAACTCACAAGCCACCTTTCACCAACCATCTTTATATGACCCTAATCCATATCCATCCTACCAACAACCATATGAGCCATATGAACCACATGTAGAGCCACCACCATTCCAACATCAACATTTTCAAGAGCCATCCTCTCTATATTATTACTAAGATGAACCACCTCCAATGTATGAAAATTTCCATCCACAAGATGAATACTACTTTCCACCACAACCTCCCATGGAAGAATATTCATGCCCTTCAATCCAAGAGCCATATGATCCCACTCATGATATCCAAGAGGAGCAAGAGTCAAGGGATCGTTTCAAGGAGGCATTGGAACAATTCCAAGCAACCATGGAGTGTGTTGTGCAACAAATGGAAAGAAGGAAAAACATTAGACCACCACAACTCTACCAAGAAGAACCACCTTCCGACTCTGAATCCTTCCCCCAAATTGATGAACCCTTCCATTCACCCCAACCTCCAATGGATGATATCCTTAATGTTCTTGTTCAAGGATAAGAGGAGATGAAAAGGGATGTAGAACAATTCAAGGCTGCCTTGGATGAGGTGGTAAACCGGTTAGCATCCCAATGCTTGAACACTCAAGGAACTCCCATGGCTACATGTGGAGAATCAAATGAAGAGCACAACATGAAGGAGAGATTGGTGGAGAATGAGGAAAGTTGCTTTGTATTGGAACAATTGGAGGAAGCCATAATTGTTGAAGTAGAGGAAGAGATGGTTGAAGACTTAGGAGATGCGGAACCTCCTTGGAAACATAGAGTTGAAGAAAACCCTTCCAAGATGATTGAAATTGATGCTAGGGAGGAAAGTACACACCTTCCAAGGCATATTCCATATGAAGCCTTGGATGGGATAGAGCAAGAATTGAGTTTCCTTGGTGAGGAAGAGCAAGCACTAAGTCTTAGTGGTGAAGAATCCTTTGAACATGAAGAACCTTCCCCTATTGGATTTGAAAGCAATGTGGAGGTAAATCTCTCTCGTCCTCCCATTTATGATTTGAGTAAGGAAAAGGGTTTAGATAAAATTGTTGAACAAATGATTGAAATTAAGAGATCTTGTGAAGAGGTGGAAGTCCTTAGAAAAAGGAGGATGGGAATTGAATACGCCTTGTCAAGACCCTTGGAATCACCTTTGCCTCGGTTGCCATCTACACCTTCATTTGAGTGGGTGAAACTCATTTCTATTAGCTTTATTATCCCACTTGAATATGGTTTGCTTGAAACGGATAGCCAACTTAGGATGCTTTGTGGGATGAAGCGTAAAAGAAAGATGTTTCGTGGTTGGCGTTGTAAATCAAGGCTCATTATGGTTGATACATCAAACATGAGATATAAAGGTTGGAGTAGTGCTCACCTAGATGGATTTAGAAGGATTGTTGGTCACTTTATAGAGAATTCACCTTGTTCACCACCCGGATGGGCTAATAATAAGAGTCAACTTCAAGACGGGTGTGAAAACAAAGTGTGGGACCCAAACTTGTGAATAACTCCATCAACACTTAGTGCAATTGATAAGGAATCTTGAGGCACAATGGAGAACCAAGCATTGGTGGATGTTCCAAGATGGCTTCAAGCATAAGCCACCTTGAGAGGAGCTCCCCATAAGTCCAACTTAAGGACAATAAACAAAAGTGTTAGGTGGGAGACACCCCACCATGGTAATATTTCTCACTTTTCCTCTTTGTAAATGTTGGTACTTTAGGTTTAATTTCATGTTTTGATTACTTAGTTGAGTTTATTTAGGAGTCTAGTAGGTTAAATAAGGTTTTATGATGTTTTAGTAGCTGTTTGGAAGTTTGGAATGCTTGGTTTGGTGCAAAAACATAGAAAAATTTTGAAAAACAGAGTACCATCCATGCGCACGTGCACTCCACGCGTACGCGTGAATCAAGCAATTTCGGCCATCCACGCGAACACGCCATGTACGCGTACGCGTGGATTGAATTTTTCCACTTCCCATACATTCACCCGAGAGTTGTACCTGAAGTGTGCCAACTTTGTGCCCCAGGGCACGCGAACGCGTACCTTGCGCATCCGCGTCGACTCTCTGCTTTGCCATGCACGCGTACACGTCGCTTCCATTTTCATCAATCCACGCTTACGCGCACATGATGCGCACGCGTGGATTGCCTTGTTTCACTCACCTTCTTTTCTTCTCCTTTTTGCATTTCTTTCCTTCTTCTCTTCTCTTTCCACCCTTCAATCATCATCCAATACTACCAAGCATCATGTAACACCATTTCTTTTAGTTAGTTTAACTTTTTCATTATAAGTGTTGGATTACTAATCTTGTTTACCATTTACTGCTGCTTATTACTAATGGGATGTTAGTTAAACATCATTGTCGTTATTTTCATTGTTGGATTCCTTTGTTGAGGTTACATTTTATTACTTGGTTTTGAGTTTTCATGTTGAACACTTCTGAATACCATGTACATGTTACATTGCCTTCATGCATCTTAACTCTTTGAATTGTATGTTTTGGCCACCATGCATTCATCATCTATTGTTAGGCAATTGTACATTATCAATGCATTTTTTCTAGGATGCTTGTTCTAACTGATCATCACCTATTTCATGCATTGAGATTTAGGAATTGTGAATTTGGATCGAAAGCTTACCTAGTGACATATTTTTTATCTTTTCAAGCTTTGTGGACTATGCTTGCTATGTGATTGATCTTAACTCTCATACTTCTTTTCTTTAAGTTCCTTAGCATCCATGTGTTCCACCTCTATGTCACTTAGGTGTTGCAACAACTTCAATAAGTGTCATTGTTTGATGTGTGAACTCTTTAAACCATTTTGTTCACCAAATTCACTTACACATCAATCAATGTCCATGCATTATCCAATTTCACAATTGCTTGATTAATTGCTTGAATGCTTTCATGCCTCTTCACTACTTGTGTGGTTGACTTAACCTACAAGTCTTTTAAAGTATCTCAAGCACACTAGAATGAGTGAAATGCATATTTTTTTTTGTATAATTGTGACATGATTTTTAAATACTAGGGTGTGAGTTCTAAACCGCATGCAAGTTAGGACCCACACACTTATTTTTCATTAATGTCACACTAATTCACTCACTCAATTCTAGTGATTTACCTCATTCCAACAATCCATGCTTCCTTGCTTGTGCATTTACTTGTCTTATTATCTCCTATTCTCTATGTTCAGGATGAATCATCATACGCAAAAACAGAAGTGGGAGAAGAACACGCAGCATCGGTTGACATACCAACTGAAGGTAGCAACTAGGAAAGTCGCCGTACCCCCTTGTTCATCTTTGAATGCATCGAGGACGGTGCAAACTTTTAAGTGTGGGGAGGTCGTCCGACCGCTCGGCATTTTTGGGTAACAAGTTTCTAATCCCAACACTTTTGCATTTCATTTTTAGGTCTTTTAGGATTTTTGGTTGCATTGCATATGTATATATTAAGCTTAGTCAAAATCATGATATTTTTCAAGGACTTTATCTATAGGGCACCCCAATTGAAAAAAAAAATTTTTTAGAACTTGCTTGAATTATATACTTTGTGGAACATGATTTTTGAGCTAAGAACACAAGCATGTGAGATTTGAGCCTAATTGCGTGGTTACATCATATATAACCACTTATTTTCATTCTTGTGTGCATTATTCTCTTCCTATGATTGTAATCTTTGATTTGTTTAATTCTATATGTCTATTATTTTGTGTATACATGTATTTATACGATTGAGACCATTGTTCAAATAGATCACTTACCCAAATAAGCCTACCTTTTATCTTCCATTGATAACCAATTTGAGCCTATGCTTAACCCATTTGTTCTTAATTGTAGCACATTACAAGCCTAAGTAAAAAACAATAAATATCCCTTAATTTGGATCTTTGATTAGCTTAGGCTAGCGAGAGTGTTTATCATTTGATTTTGGGAGAGTTGGGAACATTGGGTAGAGATAAAAGTGTGTTTTTGTATTTGTGTTGAGAATCTTGGGAATTGGGTACATACTCATGTATTAATCATGTGTAAACCATATGCACTGATGTTCTTGTATATATATTTTAGTTTGAAAAGAAAGAAACATTTAATGAAAAAATAATAATAATGATTAAAAAAAGAAAAAAATGAAAATAAATAATAGAAATAGAAAAAAAAAAAGATAAAGAATTGCAATAAAAAGGGGACAAAATGCCCCAAAGCAAGGTTCAATAAAAGTCAATGCATATCTGTGGTGATCAAAAAGAGAATGCATGAGTGTGTGAAAAAGTGAAGAATGGGTAGTTAGGTTTGTTTAGAATTGTATAGGTTGTCATAGGTTAGGTGGGAAGTTTAAGTTAATCAAAGATTCAAATCTCAAGCCCACTTGACCATATGCATCCTACCTTGACCCTAACCCCATTACAACCTATGGGAAGTCCTCATGATATTTGTATGCATGGATGAAATAATTGTTGATTGTTAGATGAAAAATAAATCTTGGAAAACATGATTAGGGGAGAATTGAGTGAATCAATCCCATACACTTGAGCGACTAGAGCGGATACACATCCGGTGAGGGTTCGATTGCTCAATTACATGTTTCCACCCATGATCATCTCTTTTCTTGCAAGTTTGTAAAATCTTTTTAATAATTCAATTCAATTGTGGGTTGAGTGATTGCTATTGCCTTAGCCCTTGTGTTTGTATATTATTCTTGAAAATTGATTTATTTTGACTAAGTGGATGCAGTCATGTAGATAGATTGCATATAGATAGGTTGCATGTAGTTAGTTTGCATTGAATAAATGTTGATGTCCCTTTGCTTCTTTCTTGATTTTAGCATGAGGACATGCTTAGTTTAAGTGTGGGGAGATTTGATAAACCCAAATTTTGTGATTTATCTTGTGCTTAATTTGAGAGATTTTATCACCTTTTCCCACATTTATTCAATGAAATAGCATGGTTTTGCAATTCTCCCTTGATTTGTGCTTAAATGTGAAAACATGCTTTTTAGGCCTTAAAATAGCTAAATTCAATTCACTTTAATTCCATTCGATGACTTGATGTATTTGTTGAGTGACTTCAGGTTTATAAGGCAAGTATTGGATGGAAGAAGTGAGGAGAAAAGCATGCAAAGTGGAGAACTCATGAGGAAATGAAGAAACCGTAAAGCTATCAAGCCTGACCTCTTTGCACTCAAACGACCATAACTTGAGCTACAGAGGTCCAAATGAGGCGGTTCTAGTTGCGTTGGAAAGCTAACATTCGGGGCTTCGAAATGATATAAAATTTGCTATATATTGCTTCACGTTCTGGGGCATGCATGCGCCATGTACGCGTGCGCACCGATGCTGCTCGTGGCCCACTAAAGTGAAATCACCCCCAGTGATTTCTGAAGCACTTTGGGCCCGACCCAACTCATTTCTAATGCTATTTCATGCAGAATTCAAGCTTGGGCAAGGGGGAGCAACTATTTGGTAGTATAGCATCATGTAGGTTAGTTTCTAGAGAGAGAAGCTCCCTCTTCTCTCTAGAATTAGGTTAGGTTAATATCTCTTAGATCTAGGTCCAATCTCATGTTTTCATCTTGTTTCCTTTATGAATTTTTGCTTCTACTCTTTTATTCTCATGGTTTGTAGTGTTAATTTTCCTTATATGCTCTCTTTTATGTTCATAAATATTCTTGTTGGATTTGGATCTTTTCTTTAATGCAATTTAAGGTTTGATGTTCTTTTAATTGTTGATTTGAATTGTTGATTTACTTATTTTGCAATTAATAGTTGATAGATTTTACTATTTCTTGTCATTTATTATGCTTCCCTTTTATGCCTTCCAAGTGTTTGATAAAATGCTTGGTTGGATGTTAGAGTAGATTTTGAACATTCTTGGCTTGGAGATAGTAATTAGGTAATATTGAGTCATGAAAACCCAAATTATGTTGGTGATATAGAGTTGTTAGTTAATATCATTTTCAATGACGCTAATCTTTTGCTAATTTAATTAGTGAGTTGATTAGGATTTTTGATTGAGATTAACTAGTCTTGTTTGACTTTCTCTCATGGAAGATAACCTATATCTTCTTCCAATGTTGGAGATGACGAAATAAGATAAATTCTTGTTTATCATAGTGATATGATTAATTAGTCTTATTTGGCATTCTCCCTATGTGAAGATAACATGATACCTTCTTCCATTTGTTGGAGTTGACTAAATAAGATGAATGGATCATTGTATGACTAGGATAGAAAGCCTATGATCTCAATTCTTTCCATGAATGTCTCTCTTTATTACTTGCTTTCTTTAGTTATTTACTTGATTTACTTTCCTTGTCATTTAATTTCTTACCCTCTTATCAATCAAACCCCCCTTGTTCTTCATAGCCAATAATTGAGCATTTCATTGCAATTCCTTGTGAGACGACCCGGAGTCTAAATACTTCGGTTATAAATTCATTGGGGTTTGTGCTTGTGACAACCAAAAATTTTTGTATGAAGGGACTATTGTTGGTTTAGAAACTATACTTGCAACGAGGTTTCATTTGAGAAATTCTAAACCACACAAAATTCTTGCTCATCAGTTTGTAAGTTATTAGTTATTAAAAACTAGCTATCTGATTGTTATTCATAACTTTGGGACTTTAATTATTTCCTCGTTTAAAATAACTTTAGATTAGTGACAAAATTGTGACAAATTACATTAGAGTGTTTGGTAAATTTGCTTCAAACTTTTCATGAATTTTTCAGGGATTTATATAGAGGTTAGGGATTAGTAGCAATATGAAATGAGGACAGAAGAAGGACGACTAACGTGTTTCCTCACAAATTAGTAGTAACATGAAATAAGTGAGGAAAGTCTATCAGTTGTTAAGCGGTCACTAATTCCTCACTAAATAAGCTTTTGATTAGTGACTCAATTGCAACCAGTTACTTCCAACATTTTCTCGGTTAGCTTTGGATTTGTTATAACTCTGCAACGGATTCTAATGAAATTATCGAGTAATTTGCTACAAAATAAGTAGGATATAGCTTTTCCTTTGTGACAAGATTGCAGTTGCCAAGTCGCTTGCTAAATTAAACTTGTGACAACTTAGCGATAATTGTATTTTACCCGCTAATCAGCGACTTGAAATCAGCGAACGAAGTGTGTCAGTTGTTAAACAGTCACAAATTTCTCGCTACTTAGGTCCTAGGCGCTCAATATTCGTATTTCCACTTTAGAAACTAATTAGCAAGGAACACTTTCCTAGTTGAATGATTTATCCGTTGCGACGAGTTAGCGACGACTATTTTCTGTCGCTACCCTAATTTTAAATTTTACAATATTATGTGACAAATTAGCTAGGAAATTGTCCATCGTAAAATGCATTTCAAGTCTTTCTGACGGATTAGCTAGTAACATTATTCCTCGCAAATTAGCCTTTTCGCACAAAGTTTTTTTAGCGACGAACTAGTGTATAAATTCTTTCTCGATAATTGTATATCAAACACTTGCGACGGAATAGTGATAGTAATATCTTTCGCTACTTTACTTTTATTCAATTGAATCCCTAAGTGACTGATTTGCTAGAACATTGTCACTCGCTAATTAATTTGTGACAAATTAGTGAGGAAAATTTTCCCGCTCTTTTTTTAGCTACAAAAGTTAATTTGTGAGAAACAAACTTACTCGTGAATCTCTTGCTAATCAGTCACTTTTCTCAAGTTTGGATATTTTGTGACCACTCATTAATTTTGTCGTTAGTGTGTCACTAATTCCTTGCAAGTTAGTGACAGATTAATGACAAAAAATATTTCTCGCAAAAATTCGTCGCTAATTTGTCAAATTCTTGTAGTGAATGTTATTGATAATCTGAAAAATCATAAAATTGATTCTTGAAGCAAGAGAAAGCAGCAAAAAGCTTGTAGGAAAAAAAAAAGACAGAAAAGAAAAAAAGTGGCGAAGAAAAAAGAAAAGAAAAAGAGAGAAAAAGAAAGAGCAAGCAGAAAAATCCAATAACCCCTTAAACGAAAAGGCAAGGGTAAAAAAAAGGATCCAAGGCTTTGAGCATTAATGGATAGGAGGGCCCAAAGGAATAAAATCCTGGCCTAAGCGGCTAAACCAAGCTGTCCCTAACCATGTGCTTGTGGCGTGAATGTGTCAAGTGAAAAGCTTGATACTGAGCGGTTAAAGTCATGGTTCAAAGCAAAAAGAGTGTGCTTAAGAGCTCTGGGCACCTCTAACTGGGGACTCTAGCAAAGCTGAGTCACAATCTAAAAAGGTTCACCCAGTTATGTGTCTGTGGCATTTATGTATCCAGTGGTAATATTGGAAAACAAAATGCTTAGGGTCACGGCCAAGACTCATAAAGTAGCTGTGTTCAAGAATCAACACACTGAACTAGGAGAATCAATAACACTATCTGAATTCTAAGTTCCTATGGAAGTCAATCATTCTGAACTTCAAAGGATAAAGTGAGATGCAAAAACTGTTTAGAAGCAAAAAGCTACTAGCTCCGCTCATCAAATTAAGACTAATCTTCATTGATAATTTTGGAATTTATTGTATATTCTCCTCTTTTTATCCTATTTTGTTTTTAGTTGCTTGGGGACAAGCAACAATTTAAGTTTAGTGTTGTGATGAGCGGATAATTTATACCTTTTTTAGCATTATTTTTACATAGTTTTTAGTATGATTTAATTACTTTTTATTATATTTTTATTAGTTTTTAATCAAAAATCACATTTCTAGACTTTACTATGAGTTTGTGTATTTTTCTGTGATTTCAGGTATTTTCTGGCTGAAATTGAGGGACCTGAGCAAAAATCTGATTCAGAGGCTGAAAAAGGACTGCAGATGCTGTTGGATTCTAACCCTCCTGAACTCGAAGTGGATTTTCTGGAGCTATAGAAGCCCAATTGCTACGCTCTTAAGTGCGTTGGAAAGTAGACATCTTGTGCTTTCCAGCAATATATAATAGTGCATACTTTACTCGGGATTTGATGATCCAAACTGACGTTCAAAGCCAGCCTAAAACTTTCTGGCGTAAAACGCCAGAACTAGCATAATTCTTGGCGTTAAACGCCCATTTTGGCACTCAGGGTGGCGTTTAACTCCAACTTGAGGCATATGCACGTGAAAGCTTGAAAGCTCAGCCCAAACACTCACCAAGTGGGTCCCGGAAGTAGATTTTTGCACTATCTGCACTTAGTTACTCATTTTCTGTAAACCTAAGTTACTAGTCTAGTATAAAAACTACTTTTAGATTCATTTTGCACCCTATGACATTTTACACTTTATATTGTATCTTCTACAGCATGAGTCTCTAAACCTCATAGGTGGGGGTGAGGAGCTCTGCTGTGTTTCAATGGATTAATGCAATTACTACTGTTTTCTATTCAATCACGCTTGATTCTATTCTAAGATACTCATCGTACTTCACTATAGAGAATATGATGATCCATGACACTCATCATTATTCTCAACCTATGAACGCATGCCTGACAACCACTCCCGTTCTATCTGAGCTCAACGTAGTCATTGGGTGACAGCTTAAGTGCGTATCTCTTGGGTTTCTAATCTACGAACCGAGTCCAGGGGTTAGAACCTTCGTGGTATAGGCTAGAATCATTGGCAGCATTCTTGGGATCCGGAAAGTCTAAACCTTGTCTGTGGTATTCTGAGTAGGATCCGGGAGGGGATGACTGTGACGAGCCTCAAACTTGCGAATGTTGGGCGCAGTAACAGTGTGCAAAAGGACAAGGGTCCTATTCCGACGCTAGCGGGAACCGACAGATGATTAGTCGTGCGGTAGCTGTACTTGGTATTTGTCATTCAAGACGAGAAATCCGACAGTTGATTATTTCATCCGAGAGGATCATACAGCTTGCCATTGAAGGAAGCCATGCGTGTTTGGAGAAGAAGACAGTAGGAAAGTAGAGATTCAGACGATAGAGCATCTCCAGAACCTCAACCTATTACTCATTACTGAATCACAAGTACCTTTTAATTCATGTTATTTACTTTTCATAACAAAATCATTTTTATCATTAATCTCCTGACTAAGATTTACAAGATAACCTTAGCTTGCTCCAAGTCGGCAATCTCCGTGGGATCGACCCTTACTCACGTAAGGTATTACTTGAACGACCCAGTGTACTTGCTGGTTAGTTGTGCGGAGTTGCAAAAGTGTGATTGCAATTTCGTGCACCACATACCCTAAGAGAATATTGACACAGTAAGGAAAAGCCATCTCAATATCAACACATAGATGGAATAATGATATGAAGAACTCCTAAACTCTAGCACTACTCATGAAAACCTCAGTAATATAAAATGCTTTAAGATTTTAAAGCCACTTATGAGAATCAAATTCATTCAATGCCCTCCAGACACCCACCAAGTTGATCAAAATGGCATATATGATAAATCGAGTTATAGACGGCATAAATGCAAGCTTATGATGATCCAAAGTTCATCAAAACATATTAAAATATGAATCTTCATGGGATCATGAGAAGCAAGATAATCACAGTAGTAGTAATGAACCTATAGTCAACCTCTCATCCTAAATTGTGAAAGTAAATACACCACCTGTTTCCCAATAACTATTGACAGATAGCAAGAAGCAATCACATTAGAACATCACAAATGTTATTGAAAGAAATTGGGGTGGTTACCGGAACAGAGAGGGCGGGCCTAACAGCAGTCCCGAACCGACGACTACCAAAATAATAGAGAGAGCGACGTGACCGGCAGGTTCTGGAACCTGAAAATCAAGGATACAGATGAGCAGTTCTCTTCGTCGACAACAAAGACAGGCCAGATTAGTGAGGTAAGGCTTCGTGGGTTATAAAGTGTATAAGGAGTGAGGAGAAGAGGTAGGGCACAGCAGCTGGGGTTTTTGAAATTGGGTAGAAACAGATCCACTATTTGTTATAACGAGTAAATATTGCCCAAAAAAACGAAAAAATTAAGTGAGACACGAGAATGATTATAGCAAGAGGAAACTGAAACACTAAAAATATTGTAGAATATAAATTTATTACTGATTCTTTAATTTTGAAATAATAATAATAATAATAATAATAATAATAATAATAATAATAATAATAATAATAATAATAATAATTTTTTATCATTAAATTTTTCTTACCAAAATACCTTTTAATAAATTATTCTTTTATTGATTAAATTGTATTTTTAAAATAATTTAATAATTATATTATTTTTTTAAATACCCTTCAATAATTTTTTAATTTTTGTAAATTATAATTTTACCAAAATTTCCGTTAGCAGTGATAAAATTTTTTTATTTAATATTAAAATAATATATATTGATATCAAAAAATTAATAGAAAAAATAAAAATAATTGTTAACAAAAAAAAAAAAACAGTAAGCACATCGAACACTTTTCATTCAAAACTGAAACATCTTATCATATTAAAGTTCATATATATCTTATTTCAGCATTTTGGTATGGACTTATTGTCCATTTCAGGATCTATCCCATAATTTATGCCATCCCTATTGTCTTGGTTCTTGATCCAAATTTCTTCCCATCCGATTGGAAACCTATCCTAAAGAATTGGACTGCTGCTCAAGTAGAAAGAATCAATGATGGAAATTGCTTGTGTTCCTTACATAATCTCTTAAAATGTATATTTACCAGGAAGAGGCTATTGTTTGGACTGGTTTTGGCAGCGATTTTCTCCTTATTTACTGGTTTGTCTTATTATTTATATGGATGGGAATTCTTACATGAGGCCACTACTATACCACCATACTAGAACAGACCCAAAGCACAACTTCTCCATCTATTTCTATCACATCTATCTTCACTATGGTTATGATATTTCAATGGTGGAGAAGCTTTTCTCATTTTTGCCCAAGTTCATGGTGCAACTGGTTCTTATTTTTCTGTTTTGCAAAGGATTTGCCATTCTGTCTATTTGCTCAGACTGTAGCATTTGTAGCATTCAACAAGATTTGCACTTAAATTTTTCACTAGTTATTCTTCTCATTTAATTGTTTGCAAGGACTTTGCACTTAAACATAAGCATTCAACACTGTGAACTTGAAATAGTGACAATTTCATGGCACTTGAAACCTTGATTTTTGTGTGTATCTTGAATGATACAAGTGCAGCAAAGATATTATGCAGTGCCTGGAAAATCAAATTGGGCTTGTTGATCATTTGGCATAATTTCATTGCCAATAACAATGTACCTAAATTTGACATAATTTCGGGGTTGTATATTCTATGCGGAACAGAGCAGGAATCATAGCAAAACAGGTCACTTATTGTCCCAAAAAATTTATATTAATCAGTATCTTGAAGTAGTCAAAATAAAAAAATGCAGAAATAGGTAAAACAGTAGACCAATGGCCTTTAATGCAGCATACTAACAATCCCTAAAAACAATATGAAGAGTTATAAAGTCACGAAAACTTTAAAACACAAGTCTTGGGCATCCTATAAATCTGAAACCAAATTCTTCAATTATACTATTGCAATATCCTCAAGGGTTCAGGTATCGTGTCGTCCACATAGCTAGGTGCCAAGCATTCTTCTTATCAGGAGACATTCCACTATATGGATATTCATTCTCATCCGGCGTTTTATTGAGGTCATATGATAGCATCGAGGCCTTTTGTCCAGTAGAATCAGCCTCTTCAGAGCTATCGGAGGAGGCAACGGCCTCTTTCTCCACTGAATCCGGAACCACCTCCCCCATTTCTATGGATGCCTCTTGAGTCTGGGATCGAGATAACCCTGAGAGGTACATCATAGCCAAATGTAGGCGTAGAATATCAAGAATTACTTCATGAACATAATTATATTAATTCAACAACCAAAAAGTTGATAATCTTACGTTCCCATAGTCGTGCTGCAATATCCAGTTCAACAACAAGAGTATTTTCATAGCGTACCTGCACAACATACCACCAAAATAATGTAGAAAAACTTTTTGTAAAAACCTGAGACAATGTAATCCCTTACAATATATGATATATAATATTATTCAAATCATTCCGAACCTAAAAATTAGAATACTGGTGACTCGCTAGTTCATTACTATACATTTTTTTAAATAGCAAACAGATTAGATCGCAAGAAGACTATGGCATCAAAGAAAGAGAACACAAGTAACAGCAGCAAAATACCAAATCTTTAGGGTTGCTCCTTCTACTCAAGTCAGAATAAAAAAATTAGCCTCATGCACACAGTTGAGTTTATGACGTAAAATTAAAAGAGAATCCACCTTCAGCAATATCCGTTAATGATATATATATATATATATATATATATATATATATATATATATATATATATATATATATATATATATATATATATTTTCCCATATAAAGAAGCATGCGTTAATCCCATGCATTACCCTTCTAGAAGAATCAACCATTTGTACTTTATAAGGGAAATTACTATTAAAATAGGATAAGGATAATAAGCCTAAGTAATCCTAGAGGTCAGATTCATAACAGGGTTGAGAATTTCGCATTATATATATATATATATATATATATATATATATATATATATATATATATATATATATATATATATATATATATATATATTCCCATATAAAGAAGCATGCGTTAATCCCATGCATTACCCTTCTAGAAGAATCAACCATTTGTACTTTATAAGAGAAATTACTATTAAAATAGGATAAGGATAATAAGCCTAAGTAATCCCAGAGGTCAGATTCATAACAGGGTTGAGACTTTCGCATTATATATATATAACAGTTATCATCATGACTTTATCTTCATGTAGTTTCAGAATTTCCTTTAATTTATTACACCCGCATAGATTAGAAAAGGTTTTTGGGTGCAGTTTGACAATTTCTTAAGAAAAAAGACTTAAAAGAATGTAATATCATAACCATCTAGCTAAACATAGCTTCTCCTGTAACATGGCATTTTGAAACCACAAGAGGGTCTATATTATATGATTGAGTACGACAATAGGGTCTCTATTATATGCTATTAAGTTTCTTCTAGCAAACATATCTCATCAAGTTTATCTTGCTATACAAAATACAATTAAACTACCCAGCCTCAAAAGTGATTCGGCTTAATGAACCAAATTTATTAATTTTAGAAAGCAAATATCACAGTTTAGTTTTATATACTTTAGATAAATAGCAAGGAAAAACACCACTATTTTACCTTCACTTCGTCAAGTATTTCCTGTGAGCACCATGTTTCGGTACTTGTTATAAACTCAAACCCAAATTTAGCCCGGTACTTTCGGTCCCAATGAAGTAATTCCTAAAATTTAAATATAACCATGTGAATATGGTTTCATTCACAAATAAGAAAAGGATTTACAAAATTAAATTGGGCAGCAGCAAACAAACCCTCATCATTGAAGCCGAGGCATAACGAATGGCTCGATAGAGGTGTCTGTGTCCAGAGAAGGCATCCAACTATGATTGTATACGGGACTCTTTGAACCACAACTGGCTTGCAAATGAGGTTGCATCCTCCAACGAAGAGAAAGGAGACGCATCTAACATCTTCTCTGTGAACCAACGGCTTCTGGAAATGAGAAAGAAGTCTCTGCTCTCCAATTTTCCTGAAAGTCAACGGAGATAGAAAGAATGTCTAAGGACATTATAAAAATGTGATTGTAGGAAGACTTGAAGGAGAGGTTACAGCATTGTGAAGACCCAGTTAAATAAAAGAGCTTTATATGAGAGGATAAGTTTTAAAAAATCTAAGAAAACTCAAGAAATTCAACCTATTGTTTAATGATATGACTAAAATACAATCCACTAAATACAACCCAGTATTTTAGGAATCGGCTGCCTCATCACAATCTTCAACCCCGTCGGTAATGGACTCCTCTAAATTGCCGTCTCTTGTCAACTGCAGGCCTTCGACAGCAAATTCAGGCAAGCTAGTCATACATGACTGTGGATGAAGGTCGACCTCACAATGTTCATAATCTTCGCCCATGTCAAACAAATCTCTTGGCTTCACATGGACTACTACACTCTATCCGCTCTCCACCTCATCCTCCACGTAGAACACAAGACACACCTCAGATGCCAAGATGTACGGCTCGTCGTCTTCATGTTCACCGGTGTGAATCGATGTGGCAAAATTGACACAGGTGTGGCCCAAAACGTCTTATCGGATGCCTCTCCCTGATGTGGTATCTGCCCAAAGACACTTGAACAAGACTACAGTGAATTGACCACTGTAATTTAGCTCGATGATGTCTACTAATCTCCCGTAATACGAGACACCGCCAACAGCAACATTGGCATCCCGTTTACTTGCATAACTTCTAGTATCCAAAGTGACATAAACCCCACTATTCTGTGTTTTCATCCCTTCCTCCCTCAATATGGTCCTAAATTTAAATCCATTGACGTTGTACGCCTGATAGCGTTCAGCCTGAGCAATCGGACCGCAGGCGAGCCACTGCAACTCGTTCGAATAATTGGTGTTTCCTAATGGGACCTGACATTGAACCATTAGAGGCAAGAAAGCATCAAAGGGTAGTAGGATCCTCGGATATTAAAGATTACCTCATGCTTGAGCCAGTTCAAAAATTTTCTGTGCACAACACTATCTATGTGAGACTGTGACCTTGTTTTACTTCGCAGTTTTCTCTTTGTGATGGCTCTGTACTCACTGTGCACACAAAAAGATACTTCAAGTTCAGTACTATCAAAACCAAATTGGCACATTGTATAATTTTAGAACTCAGGCTCTGTACGTACTCCAAGAATTTCTCTACAGCAATGCAGTTGACCAGTACATGACGATGTGCTTGAAGCTTTTCGGTTGGTGTTAGTGTGAAAAATGGAGCTGCCCCGACCGCCTTTCCAACCTCTGGGAACATGTTGGCAATCTCTCTCGGCGGAGCATCACTCGGCCAGTCGTCAACGCGCGTCGGTCGGTTGATCCTAGAGTCGACGTTATCTAGGTATCTTGAACAGAATGTGAGAATCTCCTCGGATAGGTAGCCCTCTGCAATCAATCCTTCCGGTTGTGCCCTGTTACGCACGTACTGCTTGATATGACATAGGTACCTTCGAGAACATAACATATAAATTACTAGGTGACAGCTATCCTAATAAAATAGGCCGAGAAAGCTTAAGTAGATCTTTAACTCTCGATTGGGTACATCCACTGGTAGTGCACTGGGCCACCGAGACGTACCTCCTCGACCAAATGCATCGTTAGATGAACCATAACTGTAAAGAAGGAAGGTGAAAATATCATCTCCATGTGGCACAGAGTATGGACCACACGATCCTGAAGGAGAGGAAGTTGTTGAGGATCTATGGATTTACTGCATATTAGTCGAAAAAAGGCTGATAAATCAGCCAAGACGGCAGACACTGGGGTAGGCAATATGTGTTTTGACGTAATTGGCAATAGATGTTCCATCAAAACATGGCAGTCATGACTCTTCAAACTAAATAACTTGCACTGTTTTAAGTCAAGACAGCGAGAGATGTTGCTAGAGTACCCGTCTGGAAAGACCACATTCTTGATGGTCCTAAGAAAGACATCCTTCTGTGGGTTCGACATGGTAAAGACTGCAGTGGGATACTTTCCACCTTCAAGTGGCCACATATCGTGCCTGATTCCCATCAACTGGAGATCTTTACGAGCTTTCAGGTGGTCTTTGGATTTACCGCTCTCGTTCAACATGGTGAATACAATGTTGTCGCACACATTCTTCTCTATGTGCATGACGTCTAGGTTATGACGTAATTCGTTGTTCTCCCAGTATGGTAGATCAAAGAATACACTCCTCTTCTTCCAGGGTGACTCGTCTTACAACACAGTCTGCTATCCGCGTCTTCTTTTACCGCCCACCGCTTGCACCTTGCCCTGTGAGACGGGCACACCCTCCAATTGTCTCAGGACATCCCTGCCAGTCAATTTGGTAGGTGGGGATCTATCCTCTACTTTACCATCAAATCTAATCCGGTCTTGTCTATATCTGTGATTGCGATTCAAGAAGCGACGATGACCCATATAACACCATTTTGACTGAAGGTGAGTCGCCTAGTCTCGGTGTCCAAATTACACGTGGGGCAAGCTCTCCCACCGTATGTATTCCAACAAGATAAATTGCCCAAGACAGGAAAATCACTGATAGTCCACATCAACGTAGCACGCATCTTGAATGTTTTCTTCTCACTGGCGTCGTAGGTATCAACACCAGCCCACAACTGCTTCAACTCATCGATCAAGGGCTGTAAGTATACATCTATGTCATTGCCAGGCATTTTAGGACCGGGAATAATCATAGAGAGTATAAAGTTGGTTTGTTTCATGCAAATCCATGGGGGTAAGTTGTGTGAAATAAGAATCACTGGCCATATTGAGTACTTTGAACTGAGGTTTCCATAAGGATTGAAGCCATCATGGCCAAGGCTAAGCGAACACTGCGCGGATCGCTAGAAAAGTCAGTATATCTCATGTCAAATGCTTTCCAACCATCGTCGTCTCTGGGATGCCTCAAGAAACTGTCAGAGTTGGTACCTCTCTTATGCCACAACATGTCCACAGCTGTCTTGCTGGACATGAATAATCGCTGCAACCGTGGAATCAGAGGAAAATAACGAAGAACTTTTGCCACCTGAGGTTTACCATTCTTCTTGACAACGGCGTTGATCCTTACTAAAGAATTCTTCCTGGTCTTTTGCTTCCACCTGGATACTCCATACTGTTTGCATCAAGAAAGGTCGTGGTCGGAACCTTGGTATAGCATGCAGTCATTCGGACATGCATCTATCTTCTTGTACTCAATACCCAGCTTCCTTATGATCCTCTTGGCATCGTGCAAGGTCTTCGGAATCTGTGCATGCTCAAAGGCATCCCCTAATAGCTCTAGAATCAGTCCGAAAGCCTTGTTGCTCACTCCGCACATGCACTTTATATGGTACAGCCTCACCAGGAAAGACAGCTTCGAGAATCAAGAACATCCTGGATATAATTCCTGCTCGCCGTCCTTAAGCAAGTCTTGAAAGGCACGAGCCTCGTGACTAGGTTCATCAGATAAGTATGGCAACCCATCCGCAACGTCTCCAGCATGCCCATCCATGGAATCTTCATCCTCACTCTACTGTCCCGGAAATTTGAATGCGTCGTGGATTATGTCACGCATTTGTTCTCCTAAATTTATAGTGGGATCTAGTTCTTCCCTACCGCTGGGTCTCTCGTCTACGATCCTCTCACTATGATGTAACCAAAAGGTATAGTTAGAGGGAAATGGTTTCATCAGAAGATGATCGTATGCAGCTTCTCTAGTTTGGAAAAATCGGAACCCACACAGTGGGTATGGACAATGTATCATCCCATCAGATGATGCATTGTCAAATGCGAAGTCAAGGAATCTATTCAGTCCATCCCTATATTCTACACTATCCTGTGGCTTTGTAATCCAGCTCTTATCAATGTCTAAATAAATGAATTAGCACATACAAATAGATAATTAGTAAAAAAAGACATGGAACTAAAAAAAAGGGATGTGTGTTAGGAGAACCAATAACAGTCTATCACAATTATGATATGAGAGAGTACCATACGTAATAAAATTGACAATATATTACAAGCAAAACCATGTAGGGAGCGACGGAATAAATCAAAAGGAAAACAGAAACAAAGTTACTTGCATCCCGGATAACATGAAGCACACGAAAGGTATTGGGAAGGAGGCTTACTCATTGTAAAATTCTGTGCTTTCTTAAAAGATTACTGGTAGAAAGAATTGCTGGTTCCAAGTCAAAAAAATGAAAAGAAAAAGAAAAGCTTCCTTAAAAATTGAAAAAGAAAACAAGATTAAATGTTAAATTTTAAAAATAAATAAGTCAATGAATATAATTAAAACAATATAATGGTATCAACATGCTCTTCTGATCACTCAAACCACTCAACCTTGTTTCTCAAATTCACACTCATCACATAATGGTATCAATATTTTAATGAAAATAACTAGCGTGTGTGCGTGTTTTTCTTTTAATCAATTTTTCAAAAAAAAAAAAAACTGAATTCTATAATCTTTTTGGAACAAGGATCAAAGCATCATGGAAAGAAAGAAAACCAATGGAATCAACTACAATTAGTTTCGAATTCAGAACATAAAATTGAAGTTTTTTTGTTAACAGTTTTTAGAGTTTTTATGAGACTATAGTTTCTCATAGTAGATTGAGCAGATTCTTGGTGATAAGATATAGATATAGCTAAGAAGATCAAGAGATACAGAAGAAAGAAAAAGTGAAAAGCTGGTGTGTGTGTGGAAAATCTTATTCCCAATTCTTTGTATAGGAAATCCTTATCCCCAATTTGTATTATCTTCTCATCTTAATGAAATTATCTCTTTTTTCCAATCCAAAAAGAAAACAAAAAATGCAAGACCTAGAAAGTTTCATCTTATCCAAGTTCATAACAATACATCTTAGCCACTCTTTCAAATCAATCACAAGAAGGCCATGATCAGGTACTATGTCATCATATTTGTTCTTACATCTCCATATAATTTATAAATAACCAATGTCTTGTACTTTACAGGATAAAGTTATCAGTAAACAAAAGATTCAGATTAGTGCGTGCAAAGTTCCTCACTTTCTCCTGTGCAGGAGAGATACAAACCAAAGAAACACATTCTTGGGTAATTTAAAAAACAGGAACAAGATGCAAGAGAGATCAAACCAAAGAAAGTCATCCCTCTAATAATGATAATGACCCTTTTTTGATTTATCTACTCTAACTATCACTTTCAATGCAAAGCACCCATTAAATAAAAAAGAGGGGTACATTCAAATTCCAATCACTGAAGAGAAGCAATTAACCCCAATTAAAGACAGATATAGACTTTTTTTTTTTGCAAAATTCTAACCAAGAATGAAAACAGTAAGAAAAGATCAGAGTGTCAGGACTAACCAGTGACAGGGGAGAGGTCGCGATGGCAACTGCGCAACTCGACAGGGGAGAGTATGAGTTTCAGGAATTGTGGATGACAGGGAAAAGCTCGAAAAAATGGGGGTTTCTGCAAAATTGGAGAATTCGATTAATGGTTGTAACAGGACAAGGGGAATGGACAAATTGAATTGTGATCAAATTCTCACCTGGGTGGGTTCTTCCGCTGATGAATCGGGGATCTGCGCCTGCTCGTTTGGCGCACTACCAAAAACACAAGACCCGGATTTCTGAACAATTGGGGGGAATCAAATGCTGGAAGTACGAAACGGGGGGAATTGAAACAATGAATTGAAACCTACTTAGCTGCGTTTCTTGAGGTAGTCGCCAGGTATTGTTGCGAAACGAAGGGTGGGCGTGTTTCGCGCCTTTACTCCTGCTTCTCTTCGCGCCAAGAAGACTTGCCAAATCGAGGGGGCCTGAAGATATATACCCCGAATGAGCAGCGGTTTTCACTGCCGGGCCGCTATCCAGGGGTGTTTTGCGACTTCTGCCAGACCGCCACTCACCTGTGCTGCTATCCTTCGAATGAGCAGTGGTTATGGCCAATGCCACTATTTAATCGCAGCTATTCTTCGCCTCTGCCGTAGTGATATTCTGTTAAATTATTTTAATTGGTGTTTTAATTTTATAATATTATAAAATCTAGGATTTGTATAATATATTATCTTATAATATTAGATATTTTATTTAATATAATAATATTATAATTTATATGAGTAAAATTATATATATATATATATATATATATATATATATATAGATATATATAATACCAAATTAATAGGAAGAGTACTCCTGGGTTTGAAGCTTGATCACCTCTATCATGGGTGAGAACATATCATATATGAAATTATGAATTACCACAACGTTAATTCTAAAGTTTCCTGCCAATTTGGAGTAGTTAAGATGTCATGACTCATGAGTCACACCTTTTCAAATTTTTTCCTATATTTTTCACGGGTTACAAAAGTTTAGTTTGAGAAGCTTGGAAAGTTATTTTTTAAAATTTTTTACTTATAAAGAATTATATTAATAATATTTAGTACAAATTTTTAGATATATTTTTAAATTTTTTAAAAAATTATTTAAAAATTTTTAAAAAAATAAAAAAATTTAACTTTTTTCTTTCTTAAAAATTATTTTATCATTTTTATTTATTACCTAATCTTAAAATAAATATTTTTATGATAACTTTTTAACTATAAAATAATTTATTTATAAATTATTTTTAATATAAATTTTTATATTTTTAATTTTTTTTAAAAATTTAATTAAGTTATTTATCTAAAATGACCCAAAATTTTTAAAAATTATTAACTTTTTAAACTAAAATTACAAATTATCTCTGCACACAATGTCGACGCATATATGGACACCTTTTAATTAACAATAGCATGATAATTAATTCTCTCTATATATATATGAAGTTGGTTGAGGAATAAGTATTCACTGTGGTGGATATATCAGTTTCACCATTGCTATCACTTCAATTAATTATTATGAATGCATTATGCATCGTTAATAACACTGTTTTACGAGCAGTGCCTAGCTAGTATACACACTGTACAACAATTCCAACCACCGTTACCACCGATTTTATACTGAAAAAATAATAATTACGTAGGGCAAGATACATGCCATGAATTGGATTTTTTATTTTAATATAAAATAATAAAATTTTACATTAATGTTACAAAAAATAAAATTTTATAATGTTTTGGAGACGCTATTTTATATAAGTATAATACGCAGAGTATGTATTGCATTGACAATACGTAGTTTTTGTACTGTGTATTATAATTTAATATTAAAATAATATAATACGTAATTTATGTATTATCTTTATAAATTAAAAAAAATTTTGATCTAACAATTCACCCTCTGCGAATTTTATAGCCCAAAATTTTATAAAACACCATAATTTCCAATATTAAAAAATTACACCTATTCTTATTCAATATTCAAAAAAATTAACCCCATGAATTATCTCGATACAAGGACTATCACTACTGTTCACAACAATTAATATAGCCATCAGAACCAAGAAAAAGCCTTGTTTGATTAATTAACAATTTGTCAACTAATTCGCCAAAATTATAATTACTAAAACGCACATAACAATTTTTTTTCAAAGAAATATTAAGAGATTAATATTTTTTCAATATTAGTCAATATTTACCGTCGGTTTAAAAAATTTTAATAATATAAAATAAAATTAAATTCTATTAGAAATTGCATTTCTGTTAGAATTATTGAATTAAATTTCAGTATTTATAATAAATTAATAAAATTATATAATTAAATTGAATTATAATGCTTAAAATATTTATCAAAATGAATTAAAATTTTATAATAGATATTTTTATCTTTTATTAATATAATATCATATTTAAATAATAAATATACTTATTTATTAAATTATATGAAATAATTAAAAGAGTTGTATTTGTCAATTAATTTTTTCTTCAACTAAAATTTATTTTACCTCATTGAAAAAAAAAATATTTTGAATCTTTATAAAGTAGAAAACAGAAACTAGAACCTATAATTAATAAAGTTGTCGACATAAGAATGAAATAAGTTAGCTTCCAATAACTCACAAATATTTTAATTCAAAATTTAATAAAAATAAATCCATGCAACATGGGTATTTTTTTGTAAAAATAATATATATATATATATATATATATATAAAACTGAATAAAAAAAATTCAAAATGGGAAGACACAGAATCTTAAACATTCACTGTCTAATTTATCAATATGTATATAGTGCGATATATATATAAGGAAAAATAACTATTTATTTGTATGAATTTTATTAATATTGACAAAAATACTCATCAAAGAAGAAAATTAACATTGTATCCATTAAAAATAGGTTTCGTACAATAAAAGTGATGAATTTGAAAAACTCTAATTTAATATGATGATAAAATATTATTAAATTAATATTTAAGAAATTATTTAATTTCAATTTCAAATTAATTGATTAATAATTTATATTTTTGTATGTAGAATTTTGGCCATTGGGTTTATGCAACAAAAAAATTAATTTGTTGATAACATTCAGTCTTGTCCTAATTTATTATATGATGGGTGGCTGAATCATTAATATGTTAATTGGGTCAGGAAATTGTTAAACAAACCCAATTGAAATCTTTGTTACAAGACCAAAAGATTTGGTCCGAATTGAAAAAAGAGAAGGAGGGAACTTTGCATGCTTAGTTTGGTTACCTTATTCACTCCATGGTTGGAATTCAAAATTTGATTAAATGGAGTTAATGCAGACATTGGTAACATGAGAGAGAAAGTGTAATTGATTTGATGGCAATTAAATTTTTCACACGTTACAAAGCATAGTGGGTTTTAATTGAGTGCAATTGATTTTAATTTCCTTCTTTATTTTCTTTGAAAGCATTCTCTCTCTTCTCTTATCACTTTTGGTCACCTCACTGTCAGAGAAGAAAATGGTAGAAGCAAGTAATCAGAAGAAGAAAGTAGAAACTAGGCATGAGTAAGTAAACTTAACTTATTTTCATTTTCTTCTTTAATTACATTACAAGCTTTTCTCGGTTCTCTCTCCTCTCTCTTTCGGTCTTGTCTAGCAGGAAAGGAGGGATGAAGCAAGCTATCAGTAAAAAACACAGAGAAGCTAGTTGCAAGGAAGAGGCCATTGTGATGATGGCGTTAGGAAAAAGAAGATCCACAGTAGGGTGTGGCTGAGATCTTTGCCACTTATGGTAAGAAGTGGAGAAGAAGTCTCAAGCTCTCCATACCCGAAAATGGAGAAAATCTAACTCGGTCAGAGGAAGAAGATCCCTTAGAAGCATGGCTCATCTCTACTTTTGCTCAACCACCACAAGAGGTAGCTACTATAGCTACGTGAAGGAAGAGACAGAACTTAAGAGCAGGAGGAGCTATCAAGCATCAAGGACTCATCAAGGGTCAGAAATCTTTCTTGGGGAGCAAGTCAAGATGGAAGGCCCGGATTGATGAAGATTGGTGAGAAGGGATGACACAGAGGTAATTGCATGTTGGTTTTAGCTTTCAATTTTCTCTCCTCTCTCTTTGGCCGAACTGGTTTCGTTTGAAGAAGAAGAAGATTAGCTCGGTTGGACCGGTTTCAGCCTTGGAGGCTTCCCCTTCTATAATAAGGGTGGACAGCCAAGGCTTGAAGCAAGGAAAAAAGAGTGGAAAGTACAGAGTTCTCATAGCTATCTAAGCTAATAGAAGTTCTTCTCCTTCAATGTGTTTCATGTTATATTTTTCTGTTTAGTTTTGTCTGTCTTGAGTCTCATGGAAAAAGGCAAACAGTGAGGTTTGTATGAAAAAGTCATAGAGCGAAAAAATACAGAGTATACAAAATCAAAAGAAAAAGCCATAGATGTCCTAGAGGTCCTTTGTACATCTATGTTGTGTTTCATGATTCTGTGGGAATCCCCTTGCAAGTTGGGTTAGCACTTAGTAGTTGAAAGCTTGGTAGGTGACCAAGTTAAGTTCAGGATTGGGGATAGATTCTGGACTTGTCCCAGATAGGAAGGGTAGTTCCTAGGGAGAATTGGTATCTGTAATCTGTTTGATAATAGTGAAATTCCATCATTGTTGTGATGGAGACTGGATGTAGGCTGCACTGCACTTAGCAGCTGAACAATGATACTTCTGGGTGTGATTCTCTCTCTCTCTTCTACTCAATTTCTGGTTCTGTTCGTAGGAGACAAAAATGAAAAATATCTCCTCATTGGTTACGAGACAAAAAGAAAATGTCTCTTGACTAGTGACGAGACAAAAAGTAGAAATATCTCTTAAATCATTTAAAAAGGGTAGCAAGAATTACTCAGCAAAAAAAGGGGCTAAGATTCAACCTCCCTTCTCTTAGTCACTGATAGCCATCAATTGGTATCAGAGCTTAGTCTCAAAGAGATCAAGCTTTGCAGCTTGGAGAAAAGATCCTAATGACAGAAAATAGTGGCTCAAACTTGGTGGCCTACACTTTGACAGAAGGGCAGTCAAGCAACAGCCCCCCTCTCTTTGATGGAAAGAGCTACACGTATTGGAAGGAAAGAATAAAGATCCTTGTCCAATCAGTAGATTGCAGACTCTGGAAGATAATCCTAGAAGGTCCTCAATTCCCAACCACCATAGGGGTTGATGGTGTGGTCTCTCTCAAAGGTGAAGCTAGCTAGACCGAAGAAGACAGAAAGAAGGTAGAGCTCAACGCCAAGGCTATCAACTTGCTTAACTGTGCAATCAGCTTCGAAGAATACCGACGGGTATCAAGATGCACAACAACAAAGGAAATCTGGGACAAATTACAAGTTACTCATGAAGGCACAACATTAGTGAAGAAGACCAGGATCGACATGCTAAATAGAGAGTATGAAACGTTCTCCATGAAGGAAGGAGAATCTATAGATGAGTTGTTCGAAAGATTCAATATCATCATTACTGACTTGGATGCTATGGAGATCACGTATCCTGAATCTGTGCTTGTGAGGAGAATTTTGAGAAGTCTCACAAAAGAGTGGGAAACTAAGGCTATTGTGATATCTGAGAGTAGTAGTCTTGATTCCATGACATATGATGATTTGAGAGGAAACTTACTTACATTTGAAAATACATACTTGAAAAAAGATACTAAAAGAAAAGGAATAGCTCTCACATTTATTGCTAACCCCTGGATGATAAATCCAGTGATTATTCTTCTGAAAATGAATTTGTTTTGTTTGCAAAAAAATTCAGGAAAATGGTGAAGCTCAAGGAAAGGAACAAAGGAAGTAATGCCAGGGTATTTTGGCCAGTTTCACTGACCTTTTCTTTACTGTTTTAGGGTAGTTTCATGCATTTTCTTAGGAAATAAGCAAGTTTTGGGTAAAATTTCACTTACATCTTGATTTAAGCATACATTGAGCACTTTACATGATTTCATGAGAATTTTGCATGAATTAGATGAAAAATTGGATGATGCATGTCTCATGATGTGAATTAGAACTTTGATGCACTGTATTGCTTGATTTCAGGACAAAAGAAGCAAGAAAAAGCCACGTTGGCAACCACGTTAGTCTAACTAACGTGACCACCAACGTGGAATGGGAGCTAGCTTGCAACGTTAATGAGAAAAGTAATCGCCAATAACGTCCTCGAAGCCATCATAGCCCACGTTAAGAGTCACGTTAACTAAGTTAACGTGAACTCTAACGTGGAAGAAAGAAAGTGGAGCCAACGTTAGTGACACTCACCTTTGTCACTAACGTTGGACCAATCTCATAAGTGGCCACGTTAAGAGCCACGTTAACTCAGTTAACGTGGACTCTAACGTTGGGAAGCAAAAGAGAAGCCAACGTTAGTGACACTCACCTTTGTCACTAACGTTGGCCAAGCCACAATGAGCCACGTTAACTCCCACGTTAACTTAGTTAACGTGGAGGCTAACGTGGAGAAAGCATGTGATCGCCAACGTTGGTGACACTTACCTTTGTCACTAACGTTGGGGTGAACCCACACAAGCCACTATGAGCAACGTTAACTCCCACGTTAACTCAGTTAACGTGGAAGCTAACGTAGATAAGAGAGATGACGAGCCAACGTTAGTGACACTCACCTTTGTCACTAACGTTGGAGATGGCTAGCATTACTACGTTAAAAGCCACATTAACCTAGTTAACGTGGACTCTAACGTGGGAAGTAGGGGCACATTGGAACGTTAGTGACAAAGGTAAGTGTCACTAACGTTCTCGAGGGATTGGCAAGCTTACGTTAAGAGCCACGTTAACTAAGTTAACGTGGACTCTAATGTAGGGGGAAGGGAAGTCTCTCAATGTTATTGGAAAAGGTGAGTCCCAATAACGTGTGCGAAGGATCAAGAGGCAATGTTAGTGGTCACGTTGGTGCCACTAACGTTGAAGTTAACGTGGATTATCCCTGGGTAAGGAACGTTAGTGAAAAAGGTGATTGCCACTAACGTTCTCAAACCCACACTCTCACTTAACGTTAACGCCACTAACGTCCTGAGCTAAACACCCTGCCTACTCCACACTTTCTCTCTGCAAGTAAAGCTAAGCCCACTGCGAAAGATAACTGCTTCAAACTCAAGATCCAAAGGCCCATATCCAAGACATGAAGAACCAACTAGAAGATCAGAAGAGTAGTATATATAGGGGTAGTTTTGAATTAGAAAGAAGCTTTTTTGGGGGATTGGAAATTGGGAACTACTCTCTGTATAATTTACTTTCTCTGCACTTCTAGTTCTAGTTTTCATGATGTATTCTCCATCTTTGTTTTCAATTTTCAGAGCTATGAACAAATAAACCCCTTTCATTGGGTTAGGGAACTCTGTTGTAATTTGATGGATCAATACTAATTTTCATTACTCTTCTTCTATCTTTTCTCTTGATTTTACTAGAAAGCTTTCAATCTTCATCCAATTGGGTAGTTATCTTGGAAAAGAAGCTATTCATACTTGGATCTCTTCTAAACCTTGGAAGAGGAATGAAGAGATCATGCTAGAAATGCTTTCTCATGTTGGACCAAATTGGGTTTGGTTAGGTATGGTGACTATAATCCTACCAACACTTGATTTGGGAATGCATGTGGTATAATCAGTGACCATACTTCATCTCTTCTCATGAGCAATTGACCAAGGAATTGGCTATTAATCAAGATTTGAGAGATTGAATTACCAAGAAATTGGAATTCGATCACTTAAGATTGCCAAGGAGATCAATGAATGCATTGATTGAGGAAGAGATGAAAATGAACTTGATCCGTAGAATGCAACATCTCCTAAGCCCAATGAATCCCCATTTCTGATCTTACCCATTCTCTTTAATTTCTGCAATTTACTTTTATGAGCATCTTCCCCATTCCCATTTAAGATTCTGCAATTTACTTTCTGCCATTTACATTCAGCTCTTTATTTCCAGCAATTTACATTTTCTGCTATTTACTTTTCTGCCATTTAATTTCCTGCAACTCTCAAACCAAATTCTCCTTCGCTCAACTAGAACATTCCTCTAATTAAAGTTTCTTGACCAATCAATCCCTGTGGGATTTGACCTCACTCTATTGTGAGTTTTTACTTGACGACAATTTGGTATACTTGCCGAAGGAAAATTGTTGAGAGACAAGTTTCCATGCTATCAAGTTTATGGCGCCGTTGCCGGGGATTGATTTTGTATCAATAATGATTAAATTGGAGGATAACTAGATTGAGCATTTTTCTTTTGTTTGATTTAAATTTCTGTTTGAGTTAATTACTTTCAGTTTTAGTTATTTTTCTCCCTCCCCCTACTCCTTTTTCTTAGTTATTTACTATTCAGTTCACTAACCCACTAACTGTTTGATATATTGCATCACTCACACTAACAGCAATTTTAACAAGAGTACTTTCTGCAATTATTTCCTTGCTTGTGCCTTGTTGGTTGTATGACAGGGAGAAGAAGCGGGGCTTCAACTTTCTTTGATTCTGAATCTGAGAGGACCTTCCTTAGATTAAGGAGAGAAGCAAGAGGAAAGAGAATAGTTGGTGCTGAGGAAGAGGAGGAGTACTTTGAACCAGATATGGATGAAAACATGGAGAACCATCATAAAGAAGAGGCTCACAACCATGGCAGAGAAGGTCTAGCAAATCATGCTGGGCAAGAGAGAAGAGTTCTAGGCTCTTACATCAACCCAAACCCAGGAAACTGTGGAAGTAGCATCCAAAGGCCAACCATACATGCCAACAACTTTGAACTAAAGCCACAGCTCATCACCATTGTTCAGAACAACTGTTCATTCGGAGGAGGTGTCCAAGAAGACCCCAATCAACATCTAACCACCTTCCTGAGGATATGTGATACTGTGAAGTCTAATGGTGTTCATCCTGACACCTATAGACTACTTTTGTTCCCTTTCTCACTTAAGGACAAGGTATCTAAATGGCTATAATCCTTCTGATGAGCGGATAATTTATACGCTTTTTGGCATTGTTTTTAGTATGTTTTTAGTAGAATCTGGTTACTTTTAGGGATGTTTTCATTAGTTTTTATGTTAAATTCACATTTCTGGACTTTACTATGAGTTTGTGTGTTTTTCTGGGATTTCAGGTATTTTCTGGCTGAAATTGAGGGACTTGAGCAAAAATCAGATTCAGAGGTTGAAGAAGGACTGCTGATGCTGTTGGATTCTGACCTCCCTGCACTCAAAGTAGATTTTCTGGAGCTACAGAACTCAAAATGGCGCGCTTTCAATTGCGTTGGAAAGTAGACATCCAGAGCTTTTCAGCAATATATAATAGTTCACACTTTGCCCAAGTTTAGATGACGCAAACTGGCGTTCAACGCCAGCTCTCTGCCTAATTCTGGCGTCCAGCGCCAGAAACAAGTTGTAAAGTGGAGTTCAACGCCCAAAATGGCACAAAAGCTGGCGTTCAACTCTAAGAATGACCTCTCCATGTGTAGACTTCAAGCTCAGCCCAAGCACACACCAAGTGGGCCCTGGAAGTGGATTTATGCATCAATTACTTACTTATGTAAACCCTAGTAGCTAGTTTATTATAAATAGGACCTTTTACTATTGTATTAGACATCTTTGATCAGTTGTATGCTATCTTTGATCACGTTTTGGGGGCTGGCCATCTCGGCCATGCCTGGACCTTTCACTTATGTAATTTTAACGGTAGAGTTTCTACACTCCATAGATTAAGGTATGGAGCTCTGCTGTTCCTCAAAGATTAATGCAAAGTACTACTGTTTTCTATTCAATTCATCTTATTTTGCTTTTAAGATATTCATTCGCACTTCAACTTGAATGTGATGAACGTGACAATCATCATCATTCCCTATGAACGCGTGCCTCACAACCACTTCCGTTCTACCTTAGATTGAATGAGTATCTCTTAGATCTCTTAATCAGAATCTTCGTGGTGTAAGCTAGAATGATGGCGGCATTCAAGAGAATCCGGAAAGTCTAAACCTTGTCTGTGGTATTCCGAGTAGGATTCAATGATTGAATGACTGTGACGAGCTTCAAACTCGCGAGTGCTGGGCGTAGTGACAGACGCAAAAGGATGGTGAATCCTATTCCAGCATGATCGGGAACCTCAGATGATTAGCCGTGCCGTGACAGGGCATCTTGGACCATTTTCACAAGAGGAGGGGATGTAGCCACTGACAACGGTGATGCCCTTGCATAAAGCCAGCCATGGAAATGAGTAAGACTGATTGGATGAAGACAGCAGGAAAGCAGAGGTTCAGAGGAACGAATGCATCTCCATACGCTTATCTGAAATTCTCACCAATGATTTATATAAGTATTTCTATCCTTCTTTTATTACTACATTTCGAAAACTACATAACTATTTTATATCCGCCTGACTGAGATTTACAAGGTGACCATAGCTTGCTTCATACCAACAATCTTCGTGGGATTCGACCCTTACTCACATAAGGTATTACTTGGACGACCCAGTGCACTTGCTGGTTAGTTATGCGAAGTTGTGAAGATATGTTTAGACCATGGTTCTGTGCATCCGTTTTTGGTGCCATTGCCAGGGAATCAATTTCGAATAATAATTCACAACTTGAGTAACAATTTCGCATACCAAGTTTTTGGCGCCGTTGCCGGGGATTGTCCGAGTTTGGACAACTGACGGTTCATCTTGTTGCTCAGATTAGGTAACTTTCTTTTTGTTTTCTTTTCAAAAAGTTTTCAAAAATCTTTCAAAAATTTCTCCATTGTTTTCGAAAAAAAAATTAAAAAAAAAATAAAAATGTTTTCAAAAAATATATTTTTCTTCAGAATTTTTAAGAATGAATTCTAGTGTTTCATGAAGCATGGCTGGCTGTAAAGCCATGTCTAATTCCTCTGTAGGGCATGTCAGGCGTGTCATGTCTGAGTTACATACTAAAGCTTGGCTGGCTATTAAGCCATGCCTGACCCTTTGATTGGAGCTTTAGACTAAAGAGCATAAGATTCCTGGAATTCATATTAAAAATTTTGGAATCCTTATTTTTGTTTTTCAAATAATTTTCGAAAAAAATACAAAAAAAATTAGAAAATCATAAAAATCAAAAATATTTTTTGTGTTTCTTGTTTGAGTCTTGAGTCATGTTATAAGTTTGGTGTCAATTGCATGTTCATCTTGCATTTTTCGAAAAAATTCATGCATTCATGGTGTTCTTCATGATCTTCAAGTTGTTCTTGGTAAGTCTTTTTGTTTGATCTTGATATTTTCTTGTTTTGCATCTTTTCTTGTTTTTCATGTGCAGTTTTGCATCCATAGAGTCTAAACATGAAAGATTTCTAAGTTTGGTGTCTTGCATGTTTTCTTTGCATAAAAAAAATTTTCAAAAATAAGTTCTTGATGTTCATCTTGACATTCAAAGTGTTTTTGGTGTTCATCTTGACATTCATAGCATTCTTGCATGCATCCATTGTTTTGATCCATAACTTTCATGCATTGCATCATTTTTCTTGTTTTTCTCTCTCATCATAAAAATTCAAAAATAAAAAAATATCTTCCCCTTTTTCTCTCTCAAAATTTCGAAAATTAGATTTGACTTTTTCAAAAAATTTTTAAAATCTAGTTGTTTTTATGAGTCAAATCAAATTTTCAATTTAAAAAAATCTTATCTTTTTCAAAATCTTTTTTAAAAATCAAATCTTTTTTCAATTTTTTTTAGTTATTTTCGAAAATTTCAAAAATATTTTTCAAAAATCTTTTTCTTAATTTTACATCATATTTTCGAAAATAACATCATCAATTAATGTTTTGATTCAAAAATTTCAAGTTTGTTACTTACTTGTTAAGAAAGATTCAAACTTTAAGTTCTAGAATCATATCTTGTGATTTCTTGTGAATCAAGTCATTAATTGAGATTTTTAAAAAATCAAATCTTTTTCAAAAACTAATTTCAATCATATCTTTTCAAAAATATCTTCTTATCTTACCTTTTTCAAAAATTTGATTTCAAAATATCTTTTCTAACTTCTTATCTTCTTATCTTTTCAAAATTGATTTTCAAATTTGTTTCAACTAACTAACTAACTTTTTGTTTGTTTCTTATCTTTTTCATAACTACCTAACTAACTCTCTCTCTCTCTCTAATTTTCGAAAATATCTCCCTCTTTTTCAAAATTTCTTTTTAATTAACTAATTATTTCAAATTTTAAATCTTAATTTTCGAAAATTACTAACATTTTTCAAAAACCATTTTCGAAAATCACTAACTCTTTTTCAAAAATCATTTTCAAAATTCTTTCTTTCTCATCTCCTTTTATTTATTTATTCATCTATTAACATCTCTTCCTCACATTACTCACCAAATTTGAACCCCCTCTTCTATCTGTGTTCGAATTTTTTTCTTCTTCTCTTCTTCTACTAACAATAAGGAACCTCTTTACTGTGACATAGAGGATTCCTCTTCTTTTCTTTTTCTCTTCTATTTCTTATGAGCAGGGACAAAGAAAAAGGCATTCTTGTTGAAGCTGATCCAGAACCTGAAAGGACTCTGAAGAGAAAACTAAGAGAAGCTAAATTACAACAATCCAGAGACAACCTTATTGAAAATTTCAAACAAGTAAAGGAGATGGCAGCCGAACCCAACAACAATAATGCAAGGAGAATGCTTGGTGACTTTACTGCACCTAATTCCAATTTACATGGAAGAAGCATCTCCATTCCTACCATTGGAGCAAACAATTTTGAGCTGAAACCTCAGCTAGTTTCTCTGATGCAGCAAAACTGCAAGTTTCATGGACTTCCATCTGAAGATCCTTTTCAGTTCTTAACTGAATTCTTGCAGATCTGTGATACTGTTAAGACTAATGGAGTATATCCTGAAGTCTACAGGCTCATGCTTTTCCCTTTTGCTGTAAGAGACAGAGCTAGAGTGTGGTTCGACTCTCAACCCAGAGATAGCCTGAACTCTTGGGATAAGCTGGTCACGACTTTCTTAGCCAAGTTCTTTCCTCCTCAAAAGCTGAGCAAGCTTAGAGTGGATGTTCAAACCTTCAGACAGAAAGAAGGTGAATCCCTCTATGAAGCTTGGGAAAGATACAAGCAGCTGACCAAAAAGTGTCCTTCTGACATGCTTTCAAAATGGACCATCCTGGATATATTCTATGATGGTTTATCTGAGCTATCAAAGATGTCATTGGATACTTCTGCAGATGGATCCATTCACCTAAAGAAAATGCCTGCAGAAGCTCAAGAACTCATTGACATGGTTGCTAATAACCAGTTTATGTACACTTCTGAGAGGAATCCTGTGAGTAATGGGACGCCTATGAAGAAGGGAGTTCTTGAAATTGATACTCTGAATGCCATATTGGCTCAGAATAAAATATTGACTCAGCAAGTCAATATGATTTCTCAGAGTCTGACTGGAATGCAAGCTGCATCCAACAGTACTCAAGAGGCTTCTTATGAAGAAGAAGCTTATGATCCTGAGAACCCTGCAATAGCAGAGGTAAATTACATGGGTGAACCATATAGAAACACCTATAATCCATCATGGAGAAATCATCCAAATCTCTCATGGAAGGATCAAAGGCCTCAACAAGGCTTTAATAATGGTGGAAGAAACAGGTTTAACAATAATAAACCTTTTCCATCATCCACTTAGCAACAGACAGAGAACTCTGAACAAAGTACCTATAATTTAGCAAACTTAGTCTCTGATCTATCCAAGGCCACTGTAAGTTTCATGAATGAAACAAGGTCTTCCATTAAAAATTTGGAAGCACAAGTGGGCCAGCTGAGTAAAAGGATCACTGAAATCCCTCCTAGTACTCTCCCAAGCAATACAGAAGAGAATCCAAAAGGAGAGTGCAAGGCCATTGACATAAGCACCATGGCCGAACCTGTAAGGGAAGGAGAGGACGTGAATCCCAAGGAGGAAGACCTCCTGGGACGTCCAGTGATCAATAAGGAGCTTCCCTCTGAGGAACCAAAGGACTCTAAGGCTCATCTAGAGACCATAGAGATTCCATTGAGCCTCCTTATGCCATTCATGAGCTCTGATGAGTATTCCTCTTCTGAAGAAAATGAGGATGTTACTGAAGAGCAAGCTGCCAAGTTCCTTGGTGCAATCATGAAGCTAAATGCCAAATTATTTGGTATTGAAACTTGGGAAGATGAACCTCCCTTGTTCACCAATGAACTAAGTGATCTGGATCAACTGACATTGCCTCAGAAGAGACAGGATCCTGGAAAGTTCATAATACCTTGTACCATAGGCACCATGATCTTTAAGGCTTTGTGTGACCTTGGTTCAGGAATAAACCTCATGCCCCTCTCTGTAATAGAGAAACTGGGAATCTATAGGGTGCAAGCTGCTAAAATCTCATTAGAGATGGCAGACAATTCAAGAAAACAGGCTTATGGACAAGTAGAGGACGTGTTAGTAAAGGTTGAAGGCCTTTACATCCCTACTGATTTCATAGTCCTGGATACTGGAAAGGAAGAGGATGAATCCATCATCCTAGGAAGACCTTTTCTAGCCACAACAAGAGCTGTGATTGATGTGGATAGAGGAGAATTGATCCTTCAATTAAATAAGGACAACCTTGTGTTTACAACTCAAGGATCTCTCTCTGCATCCATGGAGAGGAAGCAGAAAAAGCTTCTCTCAAAGCAGAGTCAACCAAAGCTCCCACAGTCAAACTCTAAGTTTGGTGTTGGGAGGCCACAACCTACTTCTAAGTTTGGTGTCAAACCCCCATATCCAAACTCTAAGTTTGGTGTTGGGAGGTCTCAACAAAACTCTGCACATCTGTGAGGCTCCATGAGAGCCCACTGTCAAGCTATTGACATTAAAGAAGTGCTTGTTGGGAGGCAACCCAATGTTTATTTATCTAATTTTATTTTTGTTTTTTATGTTTTATTAGGTTCATGATCATGTGGAGTCACAAAATAAATAAAAAAATTGAAAACGGAATCAAAAACAGCAGAAGAAAAATCACACCCTGGAGGAAGACCTTACTGGCGTTTAAACGCCAGTAAGAAGCATGTTTTGGGCGTTCAACGCCAGAACAGAGCATGGTTTTGGCGTTGAACGCCAGAAATGGGCAGCATCTGGGCGTTTGAACACCAGAATTGCACCCTGGAGAAGAGCTGGCGCTGAACGCCCAAAACAAACATGGTTCTGGCGTTCAACGCCAGAAATGGGCAACAAATGGGCGTTGAACGCCCAAAATGGGCACCAACCTGGCGCTGAACGCCCAGAGTTGTGTGCAAGGGCATTTTACATGCCTAATTTGGTGCAAGGTTGTAAATCCTTGAACACCTCAGGATCTGTGGACCCCACAGGATCACCTCAGGATCTATGGACCCCACAGGATCCCCACCTACCTCTACTCACTTCTTCTCACCTCTCTTTCACACAATCCCATAAACACTCTTCCCCAAAACCCTTCACCAATCACCTCAATCTCTCTTCCCCATCACCTCTTCACCACTCACATCCATCCACTCTTCCCCATACACCTACCTCATAAACTCCACCTACCTTCAAAATTCAAAATCAATTTCCCACCCAAACCCACCCTATATGGCCGAAACTTACCCCCCTCCCTTCTGTGTATAAAGCCTTCCATTCTTCCTCATTTTCACACAACACAACCCTCTCTTTCTCGTCTTGGCCGAAACACACCTCCCCCCTCCTCTCCATATTTTCTTCTTCTTCTTCATCTATTCTTTCTTCTCTTGCTCGAGGGCGAGCAATATTCTAAGTTTGGTGTGGTAAAAGCATAAGCTTTTTGTTTTTCCATTACCATTGATGGCACCTAAGACTGAAGAATCCTCTAGAAAAGGGAAAGGGAAGACAAAAGCTTCCACCTCCGAGTCATGCGAGATGGAAAGGTTCATCTCCAAAGCCCATCAAGACCATTTCTATGATGTTGTGGCCAAGAAGAAGGTGATCCCCGAGGTCCCTTTCAGCTCAAGAGAAATGAGTATCCGGAGATCCGACATGAAATCCAAAGAAGAGGTTGGGAAGTTCTAACAAACCCCATCCAACAAGTCGGTATCTTAATGGTTCAAGAGTTCTATGCTAATGCATGGATCACTAGGAACCATGATCAACGTAAGAACCCGAACCCAAAGAATTATCTCACCATGGTTCGGCGAAAATACTTAGATTTTAGTCCGGAAAATGTGAGGTTGGCGTTCAACTTGCCAAACATGGAAGAGAACGCACGCCCCTACACAAGGAGAGTCAACTTTGATCAAAGGTTGGACCAAGTCCTCCTGGACATATGTGTAGAAGGAGCTCAATGGAAGATTGACTCAAAAGGCAAATCGGTTCAACTAAGAAGCTGGACCTTAAGCCTGTAGCTAGAGGATGGTTGGAGTTCATTCAATGCTCAATGATTCCCACTAGCAACCGGTCTGAAGTTACTATAGACCGGGCCATCATGATCCATAGCATCATGATTGGAGAAGAGGTGGAAGTTCATGAGATTATACCTCAAGAACTCTACAAGGTGGCTGACAAGTCCTCCACTATGGCAAGGTTAGCCTTTCCTCACCTCATTTGCCACCTATGCAATTCGGCTGGGATTGGCATAGAGGGAGATATCCTCATTGAAGAGGACAAGCTCATCACTAAGAAAAAGATGGAGTAATCAAGAGAGCATAGAGAAGCTCATCATCAAGAAATCCCTGAGATTCCTCAAGGGATGCATTTTCCTCCACAAAACTATTGGGAGCAAATTAACACCTCCCTAGGAGAATTAAGTTCCAACATGGGACAACTAAGGGTGGAACATCAAGAGCACTCCATCATCCTTCATGAAATTAGAGAAGATCAAAAAGCAATGAGGGAGGAGCAACAAAGACAAGGAAGAGACATAGAAGAGCTCAAGGACATCATTGGTTCCTCAAGAAGGAAACGCCACCATCACTAAGGTGGACTCATTCCTTGTTCTTACTTTCTCTATTTTTCATTTTCTCTATGTTAAGTGCTTATCTATGTTTGTGTCTTCATTACATGATCATTAGTAGTTAGTAACCATGTCTTAAAAGTTATGAATGTCCTATGAATCCATCACCTCTCTTAAATGAAAAATGTTTTAATTCAAAAAGAACAAGAAGTACATGAGTTTCGAATTTATCCTTGAACTTAGTTTAATTATATTGATGTGGTGACAATGCTTCTTATTTTCTGAATGTATGCTTGAACAGTGCATATGTCTTTTGAAGTTGTTGTTTAAGAATGTTAAATATGTTGGCTCTTGAAAGAATGATGACAAGGAGACATGTTATTTGATAATCTGAAAAAATCATAAAAATGATTCTTGAAGCAAGAAAAAGCAGCAAAGAACAAAGCTTGCAGAAAAAAAAAAAAAGAAAAAAGAAAAAAATAGGCGAAAAAAAATAGAAAGAAAAAGCAAGCAGAAAAAGCCAAAAGCTCTTAAAACCAAGAGGCAAGAGCAAAAAGCCAATAACCCTTAAAACCAAAAGGCAAGGGTAAATAAAAAGGATCCCAAGGCTTTGAGCATCAGTGGATAGGAGGGTCTAAAGGAATAAAATCCTGGCCTAAGCGGCTAAACCAAGCTGTCCCTAACCATGTGCTTGTGGCGTGAAGGTGTCAAGTGAAAACTTGAGACTGAGCGGTTAAAGTCAAGATCCAAAGCAAAAAAAGAGTGTGCTTAAGAACCCTGGACACCTCTAATTGGGGACTTTAGCAAAGCTGAGTCACAATCTCAAAAGGTTCACCCAATTATTTGTCTGTGGCATTTATGTATCCGGTGGTAATACTGGAAAACAAAGTGCTTAGGGCCACAGCCAAGACTCATAAAATAGCTGTGTTCAAGAATCATCATACTGCACTAGGAGAATCAATAACACTATCTGAACTCTGAGTTCCTATAGATGCCAATCATTCTGAACCTCAATGGATAAAGTGAGATGCCAGAACTATTCAAGAGGCAAAAAGCTATAAGTCCCGCTCATTTAATTGGAGCTATGTTTCATTGATAGTTTGGAATTTATAGTATATTCTCTTCTTTTTATCCTATTTGATTTTCAGTTGCTTGGGGACAAGCAACAATTTAAGTTTGGTGTTGTGATGAGTGGATAATTTATACGCTTTTTGGCATTGTTTTTAGTATGTTTTTAGTAGAATCTAGTTACTTTTAGGGATGTTTTCATTAGTTTTTATGTTAAATTTACATTTCTGGACTTTACTATGAGTTTGTGTGTTTTTCTGTGATTTCAGGTATTTTCTGGCTGAAATTGAGGGACTTGAGCAAAAATCAGATTTAGAGGTTGAAGAAGGACTGCTGATGCTGTTGGATTCTGACCTCCTTGCACTCTAAGTGGATTTTCTGGAGCTACAGAACTCAAAATAGCGCGCTTCCAATTGCGTTGGAAAGTATACATCTAGGGATTTCCAGCAATATATAATAGTCTATACTTTTCCTAAGTTTAGAGGACACAAACTGGCGTTCAACGCCAGCTCTCTGCCCAATTCTGGCGTCCAGCGCCAGAAACAAGTTGCAAAGTGGAGTTCAACGCCCAAAATGGCACAAAAGCTGGCGTTCAACTCCAAGAATGACCTCTCCACGTGTAGACTTCAAGCTCAGCCCAAGCACACACCAAGTGGGCCCCGGAAGTGGATTTATGCATCAATTACTTACTTCTGTAAACCCTAGTAGCTAGTTTATTATAAATAGGACCTTTTACTATTGTATTAGACATCTTTGATCAGTTGTATGCTATCTTAGATCACGTTTTGGGGGCTGGCCATCTCGGCCATGCCTGGACCTTTCACTTATGTAATTTTAACGGTAGAGTTTCTACACTCCATAGATTAAGGTGTGGAGCTCTACTATTCCTCAAAGATTAATGCAAAGTACTACTGTTTTCCATTCAATTCATCTTATTTCGCTTCTAAGATATTCATTCGCACTTCAACCTGAATGTGATGAATGTGACAATCATCATCATTCCCTATGAACGCGTGCCTGACAACCACTTCCGTTCTACCTTAGATTGAATGAGTATCTCTTAGATCTCTTAATCGGAATCTTCGTGGTGTAAGCTAGAATGATGGCGGCATTCAAGAGAATTCGGAAAGTCTAAACCTTGTCTGTGGTATTCTGAGTAGGATTCAATGATTGAATGACTGTGACGAGCTTCAAACTCGCGAGTGCTGGGCGTAGTGACAGACGCAAAAGGAGGGTGAATCCTATTCCAGCATGTCGGGAACCTCAGATGATTAGCTGTGCCGTGACAGGGCATCTTAGACCATTTTCACAAGAGGAGGGGATGTAGCCACTGACAACGGTGATGCCCTTGCATAAAGCCAGCCATGGAAAGGAGTAAGACTGATTGGATGAAGACAGCAGGAAAGCAGAGGTTCAGAGGAACGAATGCATCTCCATACGCTTATCTGAAATTCTCACCAATGATTTATATAAGTATTTCTATCCTTCTTTTATTACTACATTTCGAAAACTACATAACTATTTTATATCCGCCTGACTGAGATTTACAAAGTGACCATAGCTTGCTTCATACCAACAATCTCCGTGGGATTCGACCCTTACTCACGTAAGGTATTACTTGGACGACCCAGTGCACTTGCTGGTTAGTTATGCGAAGTTGTGAAGATATGTTTAGACCATGGTTCTGTGCATCCGTTTTTGGTGCCATTGCCAGGGAATCAATTTCGAATAATAAATAATTCACAACCTGAGTAACAATTTCGCATACCACCTTCTCAAAGGAGAGTTTAGCAACCTGGGAAGATGTGGTGAACAAATTCCTGGCAAGATTCTATCCTCCTCAACAGATCAACAAGCTGAGAGCTGAGGTGCAAACATTCAGGCAGCAGGATGGTGAGACCTCTATATGAAGCATGGGAGAGGTTCAAGGACCTGACAAGAAGGTGCCCACCAGATATATTCAATGAATGGGTGCAGCTACACATTTTCTATGAAGGCCTTTCTTATAAATCAAAGAAGGTAGTAAACCATTCATCCGGGGGATCTCTGAACAAGAAGAAGACCATTGAGGAGGCCATAGATGTCATTGAAACTGTAGCAGAGAATGACTATTTCTATGCTTCTGAAAGAGGCAACACTAGAGGAGTGATGGAACTAAACAATGTGGATGTACTGCTGGCCCAAAACAAGCTTATTACCAAGCAACTAGCTGACCTTACCAAGAAGATGGAGATGAACCAAGTAGCAGCAATCACCACCTCATCAACAACTTAAGAGGGGGGTGAATGCTGAGGCAGAGGAGGAGCAAGAACAAGCCAACTACATTGGAAACTCACCCAGGCAGACCCATGATCCATACTCCAAAACCTACAACCCTGGTTGGAGGAATCACCCAAACTTTGGGTGGGGAAATCAACAAGATCAAAGCCAAGATCAGAGACGTAACAACCACAACAACAATGTAGCTCACCAACATTCCACACAAAGATCATATCAGCACCACCATAACAACACCTCTCCACATCCATACCAAAACCAAAATGACCCAACTTACCCATCCACTCTCAACTCACCATCATCTGAAGAAAGACTCTCCAAAATTGAGACTCTGCTTGAAGGCATATTCAAAGAGTTTTAAGATAATAAGGTATTCAAAGAGGAGGTGCGAGCTAGTATCAAGAACCAGGGGACTGACATTCTGGAAGGGGGGATTAGAGAGGGGTCTTTGGACTCCCTCCCCTTACACACTTTTCCTTTTCTTTCTTTTCTTTGTACTTTTCATTTATGAATTTTGAAGTTTCAATTTTAGTTTTAATCTTGATCTTTACTTTTCTGCACTTTTTTTCTTTTCTATTTTGTTAGAGCAATGATCAACTAACCCCTTTCATTGGGTTAGGGAGCTCTATTGTAATTTGATGGATCAATAATAGTTTTCATTTCTCTTCTTTCTTTTCTCTTGATTTTACTAGAAAGCTTTCAATCTTCATCCAATTGGGTAGTTATCTTGGAAAAGAAGCTATTCATACTTGGATCTCTTCTGAACCTTGGAAGAGGAATGAAGAGATCATGCTAGAAATACTTTCTCATGTTGGACCAAATTGGGGTTGGATGGATATGGTGACTATAATTCTACCAACACTTGATTTGGGAATGCATGTGGTATAATCAGTGACCATACTTCATCTCTTCTCATGAGCAATTGACCAAGGAATTGGCTATTGATCAAGATTTGAGAGATTGAATTACCAATTCAATCACATAAGATTGCCAAGGAGATCAATAAATGCATTGATTGAGGGAGAGATGAGAATGAACTTGATCCGGAGGATTGCAATATCTCTTGATCCCAATGTTCATTTTATTTTTAGTTCTTACATTTACTTTTCTTGCCATTTTACTTTTCTGCACTTTATTGCTTTCTTTACTTTTATGCCATTTACAGTTCCTTGTTACTCATCATCCAAATCTGAATCGTCTAACTAGGATAATCAATCAACTATTGATTGCTTAATCCGTTAATCTCTGTGGGATTCGACCTCACTCTTTTGTGAGTTATTACTTGACGACAATTCGGTATACTTGCCGAAGGGAAATTTGTTGAGAGACAAGTTTCCGTGCTATCAGAAAGCGGTTCAAGAAAAACAAGGAAAGATTCCAGCAAGGTGATATGCTACAACTGCAAAGAAACTGGGCACTTCAAATCTGATTGCCATAAGCTAAAGAAAGAAGAGAAGCTGAAAAAGGGAAAGAGGAAGGGACTCATGGCGTCTTGGGAAGACTTGGAGAACGATTCTGATGAAGATGAAGAATCAGAAACCAAGTCTCAAACCCGCCTTATGGATGATCATGTTGAGCAGGTATTATTTCATAACCCTGACACTGAAGATCTTCATCTCATGATCGATCACCTTTCTGAAAAAATTAGACGCTTCTTGCTTGATAACCAAAATCTTGAGTCTCAAATTGAAATTCTTAAAGCTGAAAATGGTTTTCTAAAAGATAAGTTGAGATATGCTAAAACTGCTGTTGAACTTGTTGAAGAAAACAAGCAGTTGAAAGCTCAACTTAAAAGCTGGGAATACCACCATTCCGTAACTGCTAATCTGAATTATTTTGAAGAAAATGAGTGGCTGCATAAAGAGATAAAAAGGCTTAAAGAAGACTTAGCCAAATTTGCACAAAGTTCAGAAAATTTAAATTAACTATTGGCAAGTCAAAAACCTCTTTATGACAAAGCTGGGTTGGGATTCCTTAAAGCATCAAAATCGGTTGAAACACCTTGTTTTGCAAACATAGCATCATCTTCAAATGATGTAAGGTTTCAAAACCCAACAAGCTTTGCGAAAACTGCCTCTCATAGATTTTGTAGATTATGCAACCGGAATGGTCACTTTCCCATTCATTGTTTCTTTGGTGAAAGAATGATTGGAGACAAAGTTTGTAAAATTGTTTTTGATTACAATGGATTGGGACAAAGAAGATGGTTTAATGTAAAAGGATCCAAAAAGATTTGGATACCTAAGGTCACTTGAGCTCGTTTTGTAGGTTTGCCTAGCATCCAAGCGAAAGGACAATATGTGGTACATGGATAGTGGATGTTCTAGGCCTATGACCGGAAAGGCAACCTTCTTTATTAAGCTTGATGAATATGATGGAGGGTTTGTCACTTTCGGTGATAATGGCAAAGGAAAGATAGTGGCCATTGGAAAAGTTAGTAAAAGTTTTTCTTCTTTTATAAATGATGATCTTCTTGTTGATGGTTTGAAACACAATTTGTTAAGTGTAAGCCAATTATGTGATCTTGGATATGAAGTCATTTTTAGGAAATTGGTTTGTTTAGTTATTTGTGAAAAGACTGGGGATATTTTGTTTGAAGCTAAAAGGTGTAACAATGTGTATGGATTGACTCTTGAGGATTTAAAAGATCAAAAAGTAATATGTTTTACTTCTCTTGAATCTGAAAAATGGCTTTGGCATAAGAAATTGGGTCATGCAAGCATGTACCAAATTTCTAAGTTTGTTAAGAAAAACTTGGTGAGAGGAATTCCAAACATTAAATTTGATAAGGATATTACTTGTGATGCTTGTCAATTAGTCAAACAAGTAAAATCCTATTTTAAACCAAAAGATAGAATTTCTACCAAGAGGCCATTGGAAATGTTACATATTGATCATTTTAGTCCAACAAGAACACAAAGTTTAGGAGGTAAACATTATGGATTGGTAGTGGTGGATGATTACTCTAGATTCGGTTGGGTACTTTTTCTTACTCATAAGAATGATGCTTTCCATGCTTTCTCAACCCTTTGCAAAAGAAATCAAAATGAAAAAGATTTGAAAATTGCCCACTTAAGAAGTGATCACGGAAAGGAATTTAAAAATCAAGATTTTGAAAAATTCTGTGATGATTTTGGAATTGCTCATAATTTTTCATGCCCTAGAACACCTCAACAAAATGGTGTAGTTGAAAGAAGGAATAGAAGCCTTCAAAAAATGGCTAGGACTATGTTATGTGAAAATGAGGTTCCAAAATTTCTATGGGCTGAAGCTGTGAATACAGCTTGTTATATTTTGAATAGAACTATCATTAGAAAAGGGTTAAAGAAAACTCCTTATGAGCTATGGAAAGGAACCCCTCCTAATCTTAAGTATTTCCACATTTTTGGTTGCAAATGTTTTGTACTTAATAATAAAGAAAATCTTGGTAAATTTGATCCAAAAGCCTATGAGGGAATGTTTGTTGGATACTCCACCACTAGTAAAGTGTATAGAATTTACCTCAAAGATCATAGGACCATAGAGGAATCCATGCACATTTTTTTGTGATACTAATTCAATTCCCAGTGCTCTTTTAGATGATGATACATGAAGTGAAGCTGATATGAACCATCAATCAAGTCAAGAAATCCCAACTGCTATCCCAAATGAAGAATCTGTCCGATCAAATTTGTCTCATCAGGATGGAGGAGACATTTGTGTTTTGTCTCCTGAGCCAGTAAGGAATCTAGAACAGAACAATCTACTGAAGCTCATCAAAGCTCAACCTTACTCCGAAAACCAAGAGAATGGAAGTCCATGAGAGGTTATCCTCATGATTTTATCATAGGTGATCCTTCCCATGGAGTAACCACAAGATCCTCATCCAAGAAGCAAGCCGAGCCAAGCAACGTTCCTTTTTTGTCCCAAATAGAGCCTCACAATGTGAAGCAAGCTCTTGAAGACCCCTTTTGGGTCAAAGCCATGGAAGAGGAGCTTGTCCAATTTGAAGAGAATGAGGTTTGGACACTTGTAACTAATCCGAATGGTAAGAAGGTAACGGGTACTAAGTAAATTTTTAAAAATTAATTGGGAGATGATGGTAGTGTTGTTCGTAACAAGGCTAGATTAGTGGCCCAAGGTTATGATCAAGAGGAGGGTATAGATTTTGATGAGTCTTTTGTCCCGGTAGTAAGAATGGAAGCAATTAGGTTGCTTCTTGCCTATGCTGCCCACAAGGGGTTTAAAATGTTCCAAATGAATGTCAAATGTGCTTTCCTTAATGGATTTATAGATAGAGAAGTATTTGTGGCCCAACCCCCTGGTTTTGAAAGAAAAGAATTTCCAAATCATGTTTTTAAGCTTTCAAAGGCTCTTTATGGCCTAAGGTAAGCTCCAAGAGCTTGGTATGAAAGGCTTAGCACCTTCTTGTTGGAAAACCAATTTCAAAAGAGAATGATGGGTTAGAACCGGAATTCCAACACCAAAAACTTACCGGTAAGTGTACCGAGTCGCATCAAGTAGTAATTACTCACATGAGTGAGGTTGATCCCACAGGGATTGAAGGATTGAGCAATTTTAGTTAGGTGGTTGATTTAGTTAAGCAAACAGTTGATGATTTGAGTGATTTGTAACCAACATAAGCTAAATTGCATGAAACTAAAAGAGAGAGGGAGAAGACAGAAAACCAAAGTGCAGAAGATTAAATTGCTTGAAACTTAAAGTGCAAGAAAGTAAAATAGCTGAAACCTAAATTGCAAGAAAAGTAAATGACTGAAACTTAAAGTGCAAGAAATTTAAATTGCTGAATTTAAATTGCTGGAAATCTTAAATTGCTTGAAGAATAAAGGATTTGAGGACTGGAATTCAAAATAAAACTGAGCAAGAAAATATAAATTGCAGTGAACCAGAGAAATGTAAGATGAAGAAAATTGCAGAAGAACTAAAACAGAATTTAAATTTAGCTCAATTGTGAAATCTAAAGGAGAAATTCAAGATCTCAGGAAATCAATGAGACTAGAAAACAAGTCTAGACCTCAATTTCTTTCTTGATCCAACAGAAAACAATTTGCAGATGAAAAGTAAATGGAACAGTAAATAAAACTTGGATCCAATTCATAGAACAATTGAGAAGAGAGGTAAAAGAGGATTCTCAAACTTAGAATCAGTGAAGCTCTTCAATCTCTATTTAAATTCTAAGAACAGATAGCAAGAGTTGCAGAAGAAATGAAAGTGAAAACAGAAAGCTAAATCCAATTTCCAAATCTTAGAATTATGCAGAAGAAAACAAAGATGAATTATAGATCAAGGATTGAAATAGAATTCCTTCAGTCTCTATCCACAATTCAAAAACAGAAAGCAAGAGATGCAAAAATAAGAACCAGGAGGAGAGGACTCAGCTCTCAATCCCAATTCACAGCTCAAATTGTAAAAGTCAGCTCTCTATTCTACTTACTCCCTATTGGAGCTAGCCTGTTCTAAAATGAAACACATGCCTTTTTATAGGCTTTACGAAATAAAAATGAAATTGAAATTGAAAACAAATTACAAATTAAATGAAATTTCTAACCTAGCTTGTTCTTGTGCCTTTGAATGATGATGTGGGCTTTACAAATTGGTGAAGAATTGGATCCAAAATTGGTTTCTAATTGAAATTGGGCTAAGGAGCCACCTCCAGTGGAGCGCTAAGTTAAATAAGGTAACTGAGCGCTACATAGCGCTCAGTGAAATCATTTCACGCAGCGCCCTTGTTTTCCTCTTGTAGCATTCTCTTGTATGTCCCTGGTGCAAGGTTTGATCCTTGGTGGCTTCACTAGCAAATATTGCACCTTGCATTTTCTCTTGCCAAGCCACGATAAAGTTAACTTTAGTTAACGGAGCGCTCCTTGTGAAGCATTGGCGCTCAGTTAAAACATTTAACTTAACGCCCTTGCTTTCCCTTGGTCTCCAATTTGAATCCTGGCTCTCCCAATTTGGAAATTTTCTTTGCACACTAATAGTGCTACTTTGCTTTGGAGAGAGGCTCCCACTTCTAGCCTTGCTGGTTGCATTTTGTGGTTGATTTTTGAGCCTTAAAGACGCCTTTCACTTGTGCTTCAATTTCATGCCAAATATAGATTGATACATATCATTGGAAAGCTCTGGATGTCAGTTTTCCAACGTATTTGGAAGCACATCAATTGGACATTTGTAACTCAAGTTATGGCCCTTTGAAGGAGGCATGGTCATGCTGTCACAAGGCTGGAAAAAAACCGAAAAAGTTAAGTTAACTTATTTTAATTGAGCGCTCTCTTCAAATTGGGTGCTGGCCTTTGTTTCTTACATTCATGGTCATGGGCCATGCTTTTAAAAGTGTGGCCTAAGGCATCAAAGTGTGTCCTAACTTCAAAGTGTGCCCAAAATCCTTTTTTTCACCATTTCTTCACCTACAAATAACCAAAACAACCAATCAAAGCTTCAATAATTCACAAGGTCTACAAATCATTCAAAAACCAACTAATTTTAGCTTAAACCTCATGATTTTGTGTCAAATAAAGGATGGTTGATTGGTTTAACAAAACCATGCAAAACCACTCCAAATTACTTATTTCTAATGCAAGAAAGTGCATAAATCCTAATGAAACAAGTGAAAATTGCTTGACAAGCTAGCATAAGATGACTTGTCATCACAACACGAAACTTAAACCTTACTTGTCCCCAAGCAAGAAAAAGAGTTATGCCCAAAGGTTCTTTCAATTGGAATGGATTGAAGAATAACTTGTAATATCCTGTGAGTGAAGTGATTAAGTGACAGTGGGGTGAACTCTAAATTATATGCTCATGCAAGGGCTTCAGTGCTTACTAGTCCCTACATATTGGAAGTCTTAGGTCCTAGGACTTTCATCCAAATGATATCATGGAGATCTCTCTATAGGTAATCACCTTGAAGCAGCTTATATTTTCTGTGTTTTGGCCTTGACTCTAAGTGTCATGTCTCAAAGCGGCTCTTTAGATAAGCTTTCAATCAATACTCCTAAACCAGTTGGTTTTAAGGTATTAGGTGTTAAAGCACCCCTAAGAATTTACTTGCTCAAGCCTCTCTCTTTGACACAATTCGACCACAAGCATTTACTAGGATAACAACTCTTTGAGTTCTTGTTTCTTTCTTATTTTCTGCCTAGTAATTGATGCTCAAAGCCTTGGGCCATGTTCTTTTGTTTTTGTATTTTCTTTATTTTCTTTTGTTTGCTGCTTCTTGGATCAATAAATGTTTGAGAATCTCCACACTACTTCTTTGAACTCTATGTCCTGCCTATGAGCCCCCATGCAAGTTTTCATAAGCATGCAACCTCAATGCATAATCATACAACTAGAACCACCACTTCTCCTAATCTTTTGCTTGCCTAAAAACTTTTTAATTCCTTAATCCTTCTTTTCAAAGAACTGTCCTGTGATGCCTTTTTGAGATATTGAGTGCAAGCAAGTTTTGGAGAGTATAGTGTTGTAAACTATCAAGCATCTCAATTATTGAATTACAGAGACTCTATACTAGGTAGACAGACAGGGGTACAATATCACTTCCAGTCATAGCAGTGTCTGATGCAAAATAATCATTTAACAATACAACCTTTTGGAGTTTACTTGCTTTACTCTTCATCATCATCATTGCTGGTCTTCACATTTCTCTTTATCTCTTTGGTTGATGATGCTTAATCCTTCCAAAAACTTGGATAAACCTCTGCAATGATATTGAAAGTTGCTTGTTCCCCAAGCACTTGAAAAGTGGTTAGCATGGATGTATGTTTGTAGACTTCTGAACTTAGATTGGTGTGTAAACACCAAACTTAGTTCCTTGCCTTATACAACAGTTTGTACATATGCAGAAAACCACATGTGCTCTTAGTAAGAAAGCATACTATAAACTAGAAAAGAAAATTATGAACCAGAAAACAGACTACGAACTAAAAACTAAACAATTGCTAAGTAGCTTCTCTGGTGGTTTGGAGCTGGCAACTGATTATGCAGAAGGTGAAAATGTATTTTCAAATGAGATTTTTAGTGGAACACCAAACTTAGCACCCTTCACTCTTCCTCAAATTGTTTTGGTGTGAAACACAAAACTTAGCTCCTTGCACTACAGATAAAACTACTCTACCTTTTTATTTGAAATAGCTATGAAAAGATAACTACCTCAGGTTGGGTTACCTCCTAACAAGCACTCTTTTATTGTCACTAGCTTGACATCCTTCATTCTTTGATCATGGAAGCTGAAAATCATGTTGCCTTGGATTTTCTCCTCTTACTGTGGGTTTCCTTTCTTCTATCTCTTCTTGTGGAACTTTTCTGTGGTATTTTTCCTGGATAATGGCTTTTTTTTTCATAGTCTTCTCACTTTTCTCTATGATTGCTTTCCACTTCTCCCATCTTGTAGCTTTTCCATTGTCTCTTGAGTTGTTTTCAGTGGTTCTGGGGGGGGGGTATTTGCCCTCTTCTTACTCAGTTCTGAAATGTATTTAGCCACTTGTCCCAGTTTTCCTTCAAGGTTTCTGAGTGCTGCTTTTTGGCGTTTGTTTGCCAAGGTTTGATCATCCATGAGCTTCTCCATTATTATCTCTAGGTTAGAGATTCTTTGAGAGCACGGAATTGGTCGTGGTTGTATGAACTGAGATGGTTGATGAAAGTTGTTTTGGGAGAATTGTGAGGTGTAATAGGGCTGGAGGGTTGTGTATTGTAGCGGTGTGTAATGGGTGTTTTTAGTAATGGTGTGGTTGTGCCTGTTTTTGATGCTAGGGATGTTATAATTGAGGTTCCTTGGTCCTTAATTTTAGTTCTCATAGTTGGTTGCTCCAAAACTTTTTTCAGATTGATTCCATCCATGTGAGATTTGATATTGGCTTTATGCATTTACCACAGCAATTTGTAGCTCATTGATTTTCCTGACCATCAGCTCCATTTGTTGCTGAAGTTGTTGGTGCATCTGCTTGTTTTGGGTCATGATTGCATTTACTCCTTCAAGTTCCATTACTCCCTTCTTTTGTGTGAATGATTGCACTTCTGCTTTTAGCTTGCTGATTTTCTGGGGTGGGTCATCGTTGGCCACTCCCTCTAGTGAATTAGAGGATTCTCTTCCATTTCTTGCTTATCTTCTCAACATTCAAAGTATCTCAAGATTAAAGGGTGTAAAGTCATGGCTTCTTCCTCCTGGCATAGATTCAAAAACATAAACAGAGCACTCTGTAGCTTGAGTGCAGTTAGGATTAGTAGAGACAAAGTCTCAAACAGTTAGTGTGCTTGTTAAAAATAAAGGAAATAAACAAAAATAAAGAAAAAATGCTTAATCTAGACCACTACCTTACTTAATCATTGTCAATCTAATCAATCCCCAGCAATGGTGCCAAAAACTTGATTGGTTGGAACCGGAACTCCAACACCAAAAACTCACCGGCAAGTGTACCGGGTCGCATCAAGTAGTAATTACTCACATGAGTGAGGTCGATCCCACAGGGATTGAAGGATTGAGCAATTTTAGTTAGGTGGTTGATTTAGTTAAGCAAACAGTTGATGATTTGAGTGATTTGTAACCAACAGAAGCTAAATTGCATGAAACTAAAAGGGAGAGGGAGAATTGACAGAAAACTAACGTGCAGAAGATTAAATTGCTTGAAACTTAAAGTGCAAGAAAGTAAAATAGCTGAAACTTAAATTGTAAGAAAAGTAAATGACCAAAACATAAAGTGCAAGAATTTAAATTGCTGAATCTAAATTGATGGAAATCTTAAATTGCTGAATCTAAATTGATGGAAATCTTAAATTGCTTGAAGAATAAAGGATTTGGGGACTGGAATTCAAAATAAAACTGAGCAAGAAAATATAAATTGCAGTGAACCAGAGAAATGTAAGATGAAGGAAATTGCAGAAGAACTAAAACAGAATTTAAATTTAGCTTAATTGTGAAATCTAAAGGAGAAATTCAAGATCTCAGGAAATCAATGAGACTAGAAAACAAGTATTGATCTCAATTTCTTCCTTGATCCAACAGAGAACAATTTGCAGAAGAAAAGTAAATGGAACAGCAAATAAAACTTGGATCCAATTCTTAGAACAATTGAGAAGAGAGGTAAAAGAGGATTCTCAAACTTAGAATCAGTGAAGCTCTTCAATCTCACTTTAAATTCCAAGAACAGATAGTAAGAGTTGCAGAAGAAATGAAAGTTAAAACAGAAAGCTAAATCTAATTCCCAAATCTTAGAATTATGCAGAAGAAAACAAAGATGAATTGTAGATCAAGGATTGAAACAGATATCCTACAATCTCTATCCACAATTCAAAAACAGAAAGAAAGAGATGCAAAAATAAGAACCAGGAGGAGAGGACTCAGCTCTCAATCCCAATTCACAGCTTAAATTGTAAAAGTCAGCTCTCTATTCTACTTATTCCCTATTGGAGCTAGCCTGTTCGAAAATGAAACAGATGCCTTTTTATAGGCTTTACAAAATAAAAATGAAATTGAAATTGAAAACAAATTACAAATTAAATGAAATTCCTAATCTAGCTTGTTCTTGTGCCTTTGAGTGATGATGTGGGCTTTGCAAATTAGTGAAAAATTGGATCCAAAATTGGTTTCTAATTAAAATTGGGCTAAGGAGCCACCTCTAGTGGAGCGCTCAGTTAAATAAGGTAACTGAGCGCTACATGTGCTTGTGTCAATGCTTTGAACCTTGCCTCCTTGTGTGCAATAGTGCTCAGTGAAATCATTTCATGCAGCGCCCTTGTTTTCCTTTTGTAGCGCTCTCTTGTATGTCCCTGGTGCAAGGTTTGATCCTTGGTGGCTTCACTAGCAAATATTGCACCTTGCATTTTCTCTTACCAAGCCACGATAAAGTTAACTTTAGTTAACGGAGCGCTCCTTGTGAAGCATTGGCGCTCAGTTAAAAAATTTAACTTAACGTCCTTGCTTTCCCTTGGTCTCCACTTCGAATCCTGGCTCTCCCAATTTGGCAAATTTCTTTGCACACTAATAGCGCTACTTTGCTTTGGAGAGAGGCTCCCACTTCTAGCCTTGCTGGTTGCATTTTGTGGTTGATTTTTGGGACTTAAAGATGCCTTTCACTTGTGCTTCAATTTCATGCCAAATATGGATTGCTATATATCGTTGGAAAGCTCTGGATGTCAACTTTTCAACGCAACTAGAAGCACATCAATTAGACATTTGTAACTCAAGTTATGGCCCTTTGAAGGAGACATGGTCATGTTGTCACAAGGCTGGAAAAAAACCGAAAAAGTTAAGTTAACTTATTTTAACTGAGCGCTCTCTTCAAATTAGGTGCTAGCCTTTGTTTCTTGCATTCATGGTCATGGGCCACGCTTTTAAAAGCATGGCCTAAGGCATCAAAGTGTGTCCTAACTTCAAAGTGTGCCCAAATCCTTTTTTCACCATTTCTTCACCTACAAATAACCAAAACAACCAATCAAAGCTTCAACAATTCACAAGGTCTACAAATCATTCAAAAACCAACTAATTTTAACTTAAACCTCATGATTTCATGTCAAATAAAGAATGGTTGATTGATTTAACAAAACCATGCAAAACCACTCCAAATTACTTACTTCTAATGCAAGAAAGTGCATAAATCCTAAAGAAACAAGTGAAAGCTAGCATAAGATGACTTGTCATCAGGGAACCACCGATATAACTTTGTTTATAAAAGTATCAAATGCTGATATTCTTCTTGTTCAAGTGTATGTGGATGATATAGTGTTTGGATCGGCCAATGAATCCTTGTGTGAAGAGTCTGGAAAACTCATGACTAGTGAGTTTGAAATGAGTTTAATGGGAGAACTAACATTCTTTCTTGGTCTCCAAATTAAACAAACTCCTAGTGGCATTTTTATTCACCAAGGAAAATATGCTAAAGAATTAATTAAGAAATTTGGCCTAGAAAACTCCAAACCTATGGGAACACCAATGCATCCAAATACTAAACTTGAAAAAGATGAAAACGGTAAAGATGTGGATGAAACACGATATAGAGGAATGATTGGCTCACTCATGTATCTTACATCCTCTAGATCGGATATTGTTCAAAGTGTGGGTGTATGTTCAAGATTTCAATCTCACCCAAAAGAATCCCATCTTTCAGCCGTAAAAAGAATCATTTGATACATTAAGGGAACTTGTGATTATGGCTTATGGTATCCTAGAACTAATGACTTTTGTGCAGTAGGGTTTTGTGATGCAGATTATGCGGGAGATCGAGTGGATAGAAAGATGATAAACCCCGATTTTGTAGTTTATCTTGTGCTTATTTTGGGGGATTTTATCAACTTTTCTCACATTTATTCAATGAAATAGCATGGTTTTGCAATTCTCCCTTGATTTGTGCTTAAATGTGAAAACATGCTTTTTAGGCCCTAAAATTGGTGATTTTAATTCACTTTAATTCCATTCGATGCCTTGATATATTTGTTGAGTAATTTCAGGTTCATAAGGAAAGTATTGGATGGAAGAAGTGAGGAGAAAAGCATGCAAAGTGGGAGAACTCATGAAGAAATGAAGGAACCATAAAGCTGTCAAGCCTGATCTCTTCGCACTCAATCGACCATAACTTGAGCTACCAAGGTCCAAATAAGGCGGTTCTAGTTGCGTTGGAAAGCTAACATCCGGGGCTTCGAAATGATATAAATTTTGCCATATGTTGCTTCGCTTTCAGGGGCGCGCACGCGCCATGTACGCGCGCGCGCCGATTCTGCCGTGGGTCCACTTTAATGAAATCGCCCCCAGCGATTTTGCAGCTCACTTTGGGCCCTATCCAACCCATTTCTGATGCTATTGAACCCAAGGATTGAAGGGGGAATGAACCAAGTAGTCATAGTTTTAGTTTTCATCATGTTTTAGGTAGAATTCTAGCTTCTCTCTAGAATTTAGGGTAGTTTAGGTTTAATTTTCTTAAATCCACTTTCAATTCTTGTTTTGATTTAGTTTTCCCTTGTTAATTTCTTGTTATTATATCTTAATCTTCTTAGTTCCTCTTGATCGTTTCCTTTATTTTGTTGCTCTCATGTTCATGAACCTTGTTGGATCTCAATTTTCTTTAATGCAATTTTTATGTTTCCATGTTCTTTTATGTTGATCTTGATTGCTATTGTTGATTTCTTGTTTCCTTGCAAATTGTAGTTGGTAGATTTTACTATTCTTGCTTATTTGCCATGCTTTCCCTTTGTACCCACCAAGTGTTTGACAAAATGCTTGGTTGGACTTTAGAGTAGATTTTGAGCATTCTTGGCTTAGAAAGAGTAATTGGGCAATCTTGAGTCATGAAAACCCAACTCATGTTGGTGATCTAGAGTTGTTAGCTAATATTGTTTCCATTGACGCTAATCTTTTGCTAATTTAATTAGTGAGTTGATTAGGACTTTTGGAATATTGTTTCCATTGACGCTAATCTTTTGCCAATTAAATTAGTGAGTTGATTAGGACCTTTGGATTGAGATTAGCTAGTCTTATTAGACTTTCTCCAAGTATGAGGATAACATGATACCTTCCTCAATCGTCGAGATGACGTAATGAGATAAATTCTTGTTTATAATTGTGGTATGATTGATTAATCTTGTTTGACTTTCTCCCTGTTTGTTGGAGTTGACTAAATAAGATGAATTAATCATTGCATGACTAGGATAGAAAGCCTATGATCTCAACACTTGCCATGAATGTCTCTCTTTATTACTTGCTTTCTTTAATTGCTCTCTTTACTTTTCTTGCCATTTATTTTCTTGTCCTCTTATCAACCAAACCCCCCTTGATCTTCATAGCCAATAATTGAGCACTTCATTGCAATTCCTTATGAGACGACCCGAAGTTTAAATACTTCGGTTATTTTTCATTGGAGTTTGTTACTTGTGACAACTCAAATTTTTGATGTGAGAATTGTTTGTTGGTTTGGAGCTATGCTTACAACGAAGTTGTTATTTCTATGAGAGAAATTCTAAACCATCGAGCAAAACTCAATCATCAAAATGGCGCCGTTGCCGGGGAGTTGCAATGGTGTTACATTATTGGCTATTGTATATATTGTGAATAGCTTGATTTTTGGTTTTGTTTGTTAGTCTTCATTAGTTTTAGGATTTGATTTTCTTTGTTTCTTATTAGAATTTGTTTTTGTTTTCTCTTATCACCATGAATTCTCATCACTTTGGCTATGAGTTTGGTTCAAACTATGTTGTAGGAAATGGAAGCTTCAATGAGGATGTGCATCAAGGATTTGGAGATCAAGGGTGGGAGGAGCCCCAAGCTTATGGACAACCTTCTTGGCAATAACCTGCTCCGGATTCTTATGGGTATAATCCTAATCCTAATGCATACCAATCTAATGTATGTGATGACCCTTATTGTGATTGTCAACCACAACCACTATATACATATGACCCTTTCCTTCAACATAGCCCTCAACAACCATACTCACAAGCCTCATATCACCAAACACCTCCATATGATCCCAACCCATATCCACCATACCAACCACCTTGTGAACCATATGAACCATATGAAGAACCACCCCAATTCCACCACTAATACCCTCAAGAACCACCACCTCCATACTATTACCAAGATGAATCACCTCCCATGTATGATAACTTTCAACCACATAATGAATTTCCCTTACCACCACAACCCTCCATGGAAGAACACCCATATCCATCCATCAAAGAGCAAACGGATCGTCTCAAGGAAGAAATGGATCGGCTTCAAGCAATAATCCATCAAAAGGAGCAAGAAGAACCCCAAAGGAAGAATTATGAAGCTATTGAGGCTAACCTTGCCAAAATTAAATCCAACTTGGACTCATGGGACTCATGCAACAAGCAAAGCATCTCCACAATGAATGCGAGAAATCAACCGAAGAAAGGAGCATGAATGAGATTTTAGAATCTCAACACGAGGACAAGGAGATTGGGTATGTTTTGCAACAAATGGAGGAGGGAGAGATTGTTAAAGAAGAAGAAGTGGTTGAAGAGTTAGAGGAAGTTGAACAAGAGGTGAATTTCAAACTTGAGAGCACTTCCACACCAAGTGACATTGTTGATGATTCTATAGAAGTTGTTGAACCTTCTTCCAATGAGCTTGAATTTGATGTTGAGGAGGATAATGCGCAACCTCCAAGGCATAGTATGAATGATGAAGGATTGGAAGAGGGTGATCAAGAGGCAAGCTCCACCAATGAAAAATGTGTGGAAGAAGTTGGTGGGCAAAGAATTGAAGTTGAAAAAGCTTGCCAAGAGGTAGAGGTAGTCAAAGAAGAGCACAAGGGAATGGAACTTACAAGACCATTGGAGATGTCCCTTCCTAAGTTCCCATCCAACATAACATTCAAGTGGGTAAAATCTTTATCTCTAATCTTTACTTTCCCACTTGAATATGGTTTGATTGAGACGGATGGGCAACTTAGAGCTCTTTGAGGGGTTAAGAACAAAAGGAAATTGAGTAGTGGGTGGAAATGCCAATCAAGGTTCCTTATGGTTGGAAACTTAAAGTCTAAGTGCAATGGTTGGTATAGTTCTCAACTAAAGGGGTCTAGGAAGGTGCTTTGGTGTTTACTTGAGAATTCGGATCACTTGCCACCCAAATGGAATTGTCTTGATCAACTTGAAGATGGGTGTAGAAACAAGATTTGGGATCCGGACATATATGAGAATCAATTTTGGGAACCCTTAGCTTGTGAAGGACTCCATCAAGACTTGTTGCAACTCATTAGAAATTTTAGAGCACAATGGAAAACCAAGCATTGGTGGAGGTTCCAAGATGAATTCAAGCACAAGCCACCATAACAAGGAGCTTCCCAAATGTCCAACTTAAGGACTTAAACTAAAAGTGCTAGGTGGGAGACACCCCACCATGGTAAACTCTTTCCACTCTCTTTTAGATTTGGTTAATAAGTGATTGGAGTTGCCATTGTAGGTAGTTCTTCTAATTTTCTATACTCGTATGTATTTTTCTTTTATTGATAGGTTGTTTGTTGCATTCATGCTTTGATTAGTCTAGTTATTGTTGAATTGCATTTTACTTGTAGTATAAGTTTTATTTTTAGTGTATTTGGAAAATTTTCAAAAACCAAAAAGATTTTTTTTTGTTAAATTTGATTTTTGATTGTTTTAGAATGTTTATAGGTTAGGAGAGTGTTAAATTCTGTTTTTATACTTTTTAAAAAAAAAGAAAAAAAAAAGGGAAAAACGGGCATCCGTGCGCGAGCGCACTGTGCGCGAGCGCACTGTGCGCGCGCGCCGGTGGTGCATATCGCACTCCTGGTACAAAAACCAGAGAGTTGTGCCAAAGTTGTGCCCACTTTGCGCCGTGACCTGACGCGCCAGCGTACATGACGCGTCCGCGTCGGTCGCCATCTTCACATCCACGTGTATGCATGCTATGCGCGTACGCATTGCTTGTCCCGTCTGCCCACCCGCGCGCACGCGTGCGTGACGCGTACGCGTCGCCTTCCACGCCTTGTTTCTCCCCTGTTTTCTTTCTTCCTTCTTCTTTCTTCTTCTTTCTTCCTTTCTTACTTTCTTTCACTTCTTCTTTTCTTTTCAAAATTCCACTTTTTATTTTTCTTATTTTTATTTTCTTCTATATGTTGCATTTGCATATTATCACCCATTGCATTTTAATTTTGTTTTTATAAATTGTTCTTATTTTTTTTTTCTAAGTTCTTGTTTTAATAATGGTGTTGGATTCTTATATTCAATTGTTGAGGATTTCTTGGTTAATCTTGGTCCTTTGTGACTTGTTTGACATTAATTGTAATATTTGCTCTACACACAAGACTAGTGCTTTAGTCCTTCCTGACTCATGATCCCTTGTTTTTATACTTCATCATCATTGAGTTAGGATGGGACCAAATGCTCTCACGCTTACCACTAATCTTGTTTGTGTCAAATATTGATTAAGCTTGATGCTCAATATGCTCTTCATGCTTTAACTTGTTCTTGCAGCAAGTATTAATTGATATGCCCTTTGCCTATATTGTTCTCTCACTTACATGTGTAGCTAACATGTAGTGAGAACCTCACTCTTATTTGGCATTAGCCCCCACCTATGTTCTACTTGCTTTGATATCTTTGTTGTAGGCTTAATTTTCTTTCTTTTTCTCTCCTTTGAGGTTGGCCACCAAGAAGGAAAGGAATGGAAAAGCTTCAAATGGGGCAACAAACAAGTTCATCCGCACAACCTTTTGAAGGAGCTCATCAATTGTAGCAACCCGTCCACCTTGCTCTCCTTTGCATGCACCGAGGATGGTGCAAATTTCTACGTGTAGGGAGGTCGTCCGACCGATCTCCATGGGTAACAACTTCCTTTTTCAACACCAATTTTTAATTTTTGTCTTTGTTAGAATAGTTGTTGCATTGCATGATAGGTTGCATGTTAGTTAGAATTTGTACATATTTTTACAACTTCCTTTTTATGTTAGGACTACTTGGTTAGGGTGATGATTTCTTTTCCAAGAAAAATTGTTTTTAGGGCACCCTACCAATTTGAAAAAAAAAAATTCTTTTGTGACAAACTTGCTTGAAGAATTTATTTTGGAACATGGTTTTTGAGCTAAGAACACAAGCATGTGAGTTTTGAGCCTAATTGTGTGGTTACATTTTATAACCACTTATTTTCATTCTTGTGTGCATTGTTCTCTTTCTATGATTGTAATCTTTGATTTGTTTGATTCTATATGTCCATTATTCCATGTATATATACATTTATATGATTGAGGCCATCATTTTATTTAGCTCACTTACCCAAATAGCCTACCTTTCATCAACCATTGTTAGCCAAATTTGAGCCTATTTAATCCCCTTTGTTCTTAATGTTAGCACATCACTATCCCTAAGTGAAAAACAATAAATGTCCTTAATTTGTATCTTTGATTAGCTTAGGCTAGTGAGAGTGTTTATCATTTAGGTATGAGAAACTTGGGACATTGGTTGAGGTAAAAGTGTAATTTTTATTTTTGTTAAAAATATTGGGAATCGGGTACATATTCATGCACTATATGTAAAACCATATGCATTGATACGTTTGTATATAATAAAAAAAAATTGATAAAGAAAAAAAAATGTATAAAAGAAAAAAAATATAGAAAAAGAAAAAAGAGAAAAAGAAATAAAAAGGGGACAAAAATGCCCCAAAGTAAAGTTCAATAAAAATCAATGCATATGGAATATGAATTAAAGAGAATGCATGAGCATGTGAAAAAGTGGGAATCATGGGTAGCTAGGTTGTGTATTAGAATTTTATAGGTTGCTATATAGGTTTGGTGAGAGCTTAGGCTAATCAAAGATGCAAATTTCAAGCTAACTTGACCATATACATCCCTACCTTTACCCTAGCCCCATTACAACCTATGAATAAGTCCTCATGATGAATGTATGCATGCATTGAATAATTGTTGATTGTTAGATGAAAAACAAATCATGGAAAGCATGAGTAGAAGAGAATTGAGTGAATTGACCCTATACACTTGAGCGACTAGAGCGGATACACTTCCGGTAAGGGTTTGATGCTCAATTCCTTGTTCCCAGCTTTCATGAGCGTTCTTCTTGCTAGTCTATTTGAACTTCATTTTAATATTTGAATTGGTAGGATTCATGAATCATCGTATGATCTTAGCCCTACTTGTTCATACATGTTCTTGGAGATTGATTTGCTTTTGACCAAGTAGGTAGAATCATTTTGCATTTAGTTGCATTCATATAGATAGGTGTATATAGTTTATTTGCATTGAATAAATGTTCATACCCTTTTCTTGTCCTTCTTTATTCTTAGCATGAGGACATGCTTGGTTTAAGTGTGGGGAGATTTGATAAACTCTGATTTTGTGGTTTATCTTGTGCTTATTTTGGGGGATTTTATCAACTTTTCTCACAATTATTCAATGAAATAGCATGGTTTTGCAATTCTCCCTTGATTTGTGCTTAAATGTGAAAACATGCTTTTTAGGCCCTAAAATTGGTGATTTTAATTCACTTTAATTCCATTCGATGCCTTGATATGTTTTTTGAGTAATTTTAGGTTCATAAGGCAAGTATTGGATGGAAGAAGTGAGGAGAAAAGCATGCAAAATGGGAGAACTCATGAAGAAATGAAGGAACCGTAAAGCTGTCAAGCCTGACCTCTTCGCACTCAATCGACCATAACTTGAGCTACAGAGGTCCAAATGAGGCGGTTCTAGTTGCGTTGGAAAGCTAACATCTGGGGCTTCGAAATGATATAAATTTTGTCATACGATTCTTCGCATTTAGGGGCGCGCACGCACCATGTACGCGTGCGCGCTGATTCTACCATGGGTCCACTTTAATGAAATCGCCCCCAGCGATGTTGCAGCTCACTTTGGGCCCAATCCAACCCATTTCTGATGCTATTGAACCGAACGATTGAAGGAAGAATGAACCAAGTAGTCATAGTTTTAGTTTTCATCATGTTTTAGGTAGAATTCTAGAGAGATAAACTCTCTCTTCTCTCTAGAATTTAGGGTAGTTTAGGTTTAATTTTCTTAAATTCACTTTCAATTCTTGTTTTGATTTAGTTTTCCCTTATTAATTTCTTGTTATTACATCTTAAACTTCTTAGTTCCTCTTGATCATTTCCTTTATTTTGTTGCTCTCATGTTCATGAACCTTGTTGGATCTCAATTTTCTTTAATGCAATTTTTATGTTTCCATGTTCTTTTAGGTTGATCTTGATTGCTATTGTTGATTTCTTGTTTCCTTGCAAATTGTAGTTGGTAGATTTTACTATTCTTGCTTATTTATCATGCTTTTCCTTTGTACCCACCAAGTGTTTGACAAAATGCTTGGTTGGGCTTTAGAGTAGATTTTGAGCATTCTTGGCTTGGAAAGAGTAATTGGGCAATCTTGAGTCATGAAAACCCAACTCATGTTGGTGATCTAGAGTTGTTAGCTAATATTGTTTCCATTGACGCTAATCTTTTGTTAATTTAATTAGTGAGTTGATTAGGACTTTTGGAATATTGTTTCCATTGACGCTAATCTTTTGCTAATTAAATTAGTGAGTTGATTAGGACCTTTGGATTGAGATTAGCTAGTCTTATTAGACTTTCTCCGAGTATGAGGATAACATGATACCTTCCTCAATCGTCAGAGATGACGTAATGAGATAAATTCTTGTTTATAATTGTGGTATGATTGATTAATCTTGTTTGACTTTCTCCCTATTTGTTGGAGTTGACTAAATAAGATGAATTAATCATTGCATGACTAGGATAGAAAGCCTATGATCTTAACACTTTCCATGAATGTCTCTCTTTATTACTTGCTTTCTTTAATTGCTCTCTTTACTTTTCTTGCCATTTATTTTCTTGTCCTCTTATCAACCAAACCCCCCTTGATCTTCATAGCCAATAATTGAGCACTTCATTACAATTCCTTGTGAGACGACCCGGAGTTTAAATACTTCGGTTATTTTTCATTGGGGTTTGTTACTTGTGACAACTCAAATTTTTGATGTGAGAATTGTTTGTTCGTTTGGAGCTATGCTTCCAACGAAGTTGTTATTTCTATGAGAGAAATTCTAAACCATTGAGCAAAACTCATTCATCAAAGGAGCACCTCTGGAATGTGTTGCTTCCTTGGAAGCTCACTTAACATGTGGTCAAGCAAGAAACAAGCCACAGTTGCTCTATCCACAGCTGAAGCTGAATATATATCTGCCTCTGCGTGTTGTTCACAATTAATTTGGTTGAAAACTCAGTTGGAAGATTATAAATTGAAAATCAATAGCATACCCTTATTTTGTGACAATATGAGAGCAATAAACATTTTAAAAAATCCTGTTTTGCACTCTAGAACCAAGCACATTGAAGTAAGATATCATTTTATTAGAGAACATGTGCAAAAGGGAACTATTGATATTCAATTTGTAAAATCCGAAGAACAGCTTGCAGACATTTTTACTAAACCCTTGTGTGAACACAAATTCTGTTCTCTAAGAAACAGTTTAGGAATGTTAGAATTAAATTCTGTTGATAATTTGTGAATTTTCTGATTCTGTTTGGTTTTGTCTCGTAGGTAGGGAGGAGACAAATTTGAGGACATGAAGAACAGGCTATGATACAGGGGGAGACTGAACTGATATTAATGATCTTGGGCCCCACCAAATCCTCTTTGACCTTATCCATGACTCTGGCTATTTTGAATTATTTTTTGTCTTAAAAAGAATACTTTTTGGGAAGTTGTCATATCATATCTTGTAGGAAGGAGTTTTAGTCAAATCATAATCTTTTCTTCCACCTTTTCCCTTGATTCTAGGAGCTAACCTCTCATTTTTAATTTTAAAATTCCTTCCTTGTTGATAATCGTGCCACTTAATGGTCATTGCTCACTTAACCCTCTCTCTTCACTCAGCATTAAATGCTCCAATAATCTCCCACCTCTCTCCAAACTCGTCGGCCACTCCTTCATCTTCCCTCTCTATTCTTCACTTTCATATCATGAAAAAGAAAGTGGCTCCTAAAAGAAGTAGCCGAACTCCTCTACCCAAAAATCCTCCATTTTTTTCTACTCCTCAAACGCATACTCACATTCACATACACTCTACATCTTCTTCAACTCATTCACCTTCCTCCAAGCAAACCAAAACCATGAGAAGAAAGGTTATTGCTCAGAAAACTTCATCCAGAAAGAAAATTAGAAAGGATAACGAACCGGTTGTAGAAGAAGAAGAGGAGTCTCAATCTTCTCTACCTCATTCACCACCAAGGAAATCAACCCCTCACCCCTCTGGTGGTTGCATCTCTCAACGCGCAACTGGCTATACTTTGCGCAATACCAGGGAACCACCGAATTTGGAATCACTTGATTTCAAAAATAAGCATAACAAGGGCCACTCACACTTTGATCCAGGCAGATTTAACTCATGTGCTTCATATGAGTTTCATAATGAAGTTCTGAAGAAGCGTCACTTATGTGCATCCCACATAGTGAACTTGGAGTCCCATACTGCAAAAGGCATTAACTTTGCCACTTTCTTTGAAAATCTGAAATGGACCCCTTTGTTTAGCATTCAGAAACCTGTGTATCCAACCCTGGTTCGCGAGTTTTATGCGAACATGAGGTTTCTTGATGACGCAATCCATTCATATGTCAAGCGGGTTCACTTGTCCCTAAACAGAGAAACAATCAGTGCTGCCTTGGGATATGTTAATGAAGGAGCAACTGCCTATATGTCGGGAAAGTGGGATTCACAGGTTGGGATCTCATACCAGGTTGCTTTGAATCAAACTTGCGTAAATTTCTCTGCTTTGGATGGCACGATTCTGACACACAAGGCTCTTGGTCCTGTAAGAGCGCTTCTTCACAGAATCATCAATCACATTGTGATGCCTCAGAGTGGTTCATACCATAGAGTAACTATCTGTGATACTTTAGTACTCTTTGCAATCCTTACTTCTTCTCCCATCTCTTTTGCATATCTAATGGTGCGACACATGTGGGAGTGTGTTCGCAGTGACAAAAAGGCTAATATTCCTTATGGAATCTTTCTTACATGCGTCTTTGAATATTTTAATGTTGATTTAACTAATGAGGCTGTAGAAAATAAAGTTTTCACAATCAAGGGAGGAGGAGTCTTTGGTCCTATGAAAAGCAACAAAGGAAAACACTCTGTGCCATCGGCATCTTCCGAAAGTGATCTGGAAAGTCGCCCTACTGAGCCAACATAGGTTGCCGAATCCATCAAAGATGTCCTCACTGAATTCTCCAATATGTCAAATTTGATGGTCCAATCCTACAAATTTGCTCGAAAGTAGGCGTATGAGAATGAAAAAGCCTGGAACAAATGCAAAGAAAGAGTGAATCTGATGCTTAAGAGTCTTGAAAAAGAAATGGCGGCTGCAGATGAGGATGATGAATCTCTGGGCTCTGAATTTAACCTTTCTGATGATTAATCTATTTGTCACTTCTTGAACTCTGTTTCTGTTTTGTTATTTTGGTATTTTGTATGCTCTTTGATACTCTGGACCTTTCTGTTTAGTTTAAACAAATATTATGTATTTTGGTATATTCTTGTCTGTTTTGCAGGTTCCCCATTGATGACAAAAGGGGGAGGAAAAGTTGGAAAAATTGAAAAAAATAGGGGCTGAAATCAATCTGATTCATGATTACCCTGTACATAAGTTCTATGTTCCAATAGTCATGTCTTATGATTTGTGCTCTGATATGATTGAGTGCTGGATAATTCTGATTTGTTTGATAATTTTTGCTATGTTGAATGATTGCTGAAAATCTGATAATTTTTTTTGCTCTGATATGTTGAATGAATGCTGAAAACTTTGTCTATGTGATCAAATGATTTGACAGCAAATTTTTGGGAATTATCTGATGAGTTTGGTTGAAATGTACTCTGTACAGATTTTATGTTTGGATTGATCAGAAAATCATTTATATGATAACAAATCAGGTTTTGATTATCACTTCACTTCTGATCATAAATCAAGCTGTTCAACATAATTTAAATAATCCATATGTTGAATACATAGTGGCTATATACTTGTCTTTAAAAGTTACAGGTAAAAGCTTCCCTTGGTAAATATGGCATATATTAAGGGGGAGCTATGTAACAATTGGAAAAGGGGAGGATTCCAAACCTTCAAAGGGAGTATTCTTAATTCTTACTCTTTTCATTTCAATTTTTTAATAATGTTTGTCATCAAGGGGGAGATTGATGAGTTTGGAAAACTCTAATTTAATATGATGATCAAATATTATTAAATTAATATTTAAGAAATTATTTAATTTCAGTTTCAAATTAATTGATTAATAATTTATGTTTTTGTATGCAGAATTTTGGCCATTGGGTTTAAGCAACAAAAAGCCCAATTTATTGATAACATTCAACCTTGTCCTAATTTGTTATATGATGTGTGGCTGAATCATTGATATGTTATATTTTTCTATTTAGTTTTATCTGTCTTGAGTCTCATGGAAAAAGGCAAACAGTGAGGTTTGTATGAAAAAGCCATAGAGCGGAAAAAGGCAGAGTATACAAAATTAAAAGAAAAAGCCATAGATGTCCTAGAGGTCCTTTGTACATCTGTGTTGTGTTTTATGATTTTGTGAGAATCCCCTTGCAAGTTGGGTTAGCACTTAGCAGTTGAAAGCTTGGTAGGTGACTAAGTCAAGTTCAGGATTGGGGATAGATTCTGGACTTGTCCCAGATAGGAAGGGTAGTTCCTAGGGAGAATTGGTGTATGTAATCTGTTTGATTATAGTGAAATTCCATCATTATTGTGATGGAGACTGGATGTAGGCTGCATTGCACTTAGCAGCTGAACCAGGATACTTCTGGGTGTGATTCTCTCTCTCTCTTCTACTCAATTTCTGGTTCTGTTCGTAGGAGACAAAAATAAAAAATATCTCTTCATTGGTTACGAGACAAAAAGAAAATGTCTCTTGACTAGTGACGAGACAAAAAGCAGAAATATCTCCTATAGCCATAAAAAAGTATTCAAATTCTAATTTTTTGTTGTCTTTTTAATAAAATTTCCAAATTACCCCCAACCTTTATTTTCAACCTCAACGTCACTAGCACTTTTTTCCCAAATCTCAAATTTTCACAATAATCACCACCCAAACATCCCTACCACCTCTGGAAATCTACCCTCCTCTATATCTAACACTCCCAATCCTCCGTTACCCACTCCTTTGGCTTCCAATTCTCTACTGTTGCCCTTCGAAACGGCTTTCCGATGCTACACAAACCTCTCAGAGATGACATCATTGTCAAATTAAACGCTGTCACCGAAGGCCCCGCCTCACCAGTATGGCTCATGCTTCCACAACTTTCGTCCCCTACCGAGAACCTTAACACGTTCTCTGAGACTCTCGAAGTTAATGCAAAAAACGTATCGCACGACTCCACTACCATGATTTATTTTATCGACATAATCTCCTTCTTTAATTTTGACGACGGTCCTGGCGCGGCCGCTGCCTCTCCTCTCGCATGATTGCACTTGGCTTGAAGAGGAAACATGTGAGTAAACAAAATCTTCATTTCTGAAGCAGGCCATGAGACCAAAAGAGATATGCAGCATGTAAACCCTGCAAAAATAGTGAATAATTAATCAATAGATTAAATTTTAATAAAAGAAATTAGGAGTGTTAATTTTATAGTTTAATTGGATAGAGCTAATTAAAACAAGAATTTTAACACTAATTTTAATGATTTTGGCCCAAAATTGGGCCAACGGATTAAATCGGTTGAACCAGATCCATGTTGGGCCCAAGCCCAACCCATGTAACCATCTCTTGGCCAAGCTTCAGCACTCCAAACCCCTTCATTTGGAGCTTCACGCTGAATATGGTGAGGAACACCAAGGAAGAACCCTAACCTTCACTTCTCACTTCTATTCACCATATCTCTCAATCCAGAGCTCTGATTGACAAGCCATTTAGAGACACGCGTTCGTTTTGGAGTCCTCTTCATTTCTATCTAAACAAAGTGGTAAGAACCTTTGTGATTTGTTCCCAATTTTCTTTCCCCTTTCTGTTTTGCATTTTTGTGTGTATATAGAGTGATTTTGATGATTTTGGTGGTTTAGGTGCAATTTAACATTGGATAATTGTTGGATTATACTCCAATCATCAATAGGTAAGGTAAGGAAACTCTAAATCCTTGTGGTTTGTCCAATTTTGTATACCCTTGTGCTAATTTAGTGAATTGTATGAATTAGATTGAAATTATGTTAAATTGGAGTTTGAATTTGTGAATTGGAGCTCTTGGAATAAACCCTTGGTGGCTGGTGTCATTGGAGTTGATTGGAAATCTTGAAACTTGATTCCTTGGTGTTTTTGAGCTTAGGGAGGAACCGGCCAAGGTATGATTTAGGTTTCTCGTATTTAATATATAATGTCCTGTGAAAACTTAGGTTTGGTGACCATAGGATAGGAATGAATGCATGTGTATGTTAAATTGTTTAGTCCATTGAGAATAATTGTGAATTAAGTTGGGGGTTGGTTGTTGTTTGATAATGGGGATGAGTTATGGAATGTATATGATGCTTTAATGATGATTAGTAAGGTGCTAAAAGAATTGAATATGTGTATATGATGAATGATTGAGGACCTTGTTAGTTAGTTGAGGAAATTTATGTATGAAATGGTGTAAAATTGAATTAAGACTAAATATGGTATGATGGTGGGGAATTTAATGCTGTGCTGGTATGCCATGTTATGTTGCTGAACTGAATATGGATATAGAAGTTTGGAGTTGAGTTTGGCTTTTATTGAAAAATGAGGTTTGAAGGTTTTTTTTGTGAAAAATTGGTTTTCGGTCAAACTTTGGCGAGTCATAACTTGGCTTCCGGTCCCCTAAATTATTTCAAACTTATTTCAAATGAAAATTGGGTCTGTGAAGTTTTTGCCGTTGAATAACGGATAAAAAATGTTTTGAAACGAAAACGTTATGCGCGTCAGAAGTTTAGAGGGCAAAGCTGAATATTCTGCATTTTTGCTGTTCTACATAACTTGCGTACGCAACCACTGCGCGCGACGCGACCAACCTATTCGGGTTGGGCATCTCGCGTATGCAAGCAGGGTGCTTGCGTACGCGATCATAGAAAATTGTACGCCCACATGTACGCATGACCCCTGTTTTCAGCAAATGAAAATTTTGTGTTTTAAACTTGATTTTAAACCTCTAAACATCTATTTTTATTCCTTGGGTCCTAGATTTTGTTAGTAAGCCTAGTAATGAGTTGAAGCTATGTAACTGGGGGATGAAGAAAGTTTGAGAGGTGATGATTTAGGTATGAGGAAGTAGAGTGCAATTATATATGTACATATATACTACCTAAATTATAAACTGGCTAAAGAAAAGAATAAATGTTACATCTGAGTACTCTTTCTCGAAAGTGCGACCCCAGGAGATGGTGGAAGGTGAGGATCCCCTTCTTTGTTCCTCCTGGTATTGTAAAATCGCTCCCAATGAGATGGTGGGAGGTTAGGATCCCCTCCTTTATTCCTCCTGGGCATATGAGAACGTACCTCCTGGGTAGATGCAAAGGTTGTGGTCTTGCCCCACTTGCTCCCGGTTGGTTAGTATAGAGGCTCTTCGGTTCGACGCAAGGGTTGTGGTTTCACCCCACTTGCTCTGGGTTATAATGAGTATGTATAAAAGTGCAATTATATGATGTATAAGTGATGATATGGCCATAATGAATTTATATGAAATGTTTATGAATGGATCTGAAATGATTATCTGAGATACGAGTTTCCCTGGGTAAAGTACCGTGCCTTACCACCACGTGTTCCAGGTTGAGACTTGATACTCTGTTGACCCTACGACGAAAGTGTGACCGGGCACTTATAAATTCTTGGGCACTTATAAATTCTTGGGGATATGACCCCATTGAGCAATTTTATATATATTAGAAAAAGCTATGCACAGATTCTTTGGGATGCGCATCGTGGGACAGCAAGATTTGATGAAGGTGTCGGCGGAGGTGCTAGAAAATAGGAGATTTAGGAAAGAAGAGAGGGAATAGAGGTGGAGTTGAAGATAAAGGTGGGGGTAATTAGGGAATTTATTAAAAAGTCAACAAAAAATCAGGGTTTGGGTACTTTTGCCGTATAGAACCTATTTTTGATGGGTACAACGCTAATTTTCTTCTTTGATGAGTATTTTTGTCAGCATTCGCAAAATTCATGAGTACAAATGGTTGTTTTTCCTATATATAAATACATTTCTCAGACACAACACAGAAAACTAGCGCGCACTCATATATAAAAATAAGAACAAGTCAAGAATAAGAACAATACCTTTTGATGGTTAATGGAAAAAATAAGAAGAAAGGCACTGCAGGCACCAGTAGATGTGTTGTGGATGAAAGTGTTGAGAAGAAAAAGTGAATGAGTAGTAAATAAAAGTAATTAGATCATTTAGATATTTTAGATATTTTATTTTTTAAGTAAAATTCTGATAGAATGAGATTTTGAATCAAATTTAATGGGTAGAAATTGATTTTGAGAAAAAATAATAGAATTGAATTAAATTCTATTTAAATTAATTTAATTTTTTAAAAACATGATAATTTAATTCAATAAAACTAAATTAGCATTTCTATCTAGTATCAGATCTTTTACTTTCACAATATCATGCATGAGATATCAGCAAATTCAAATACTAGAAATTTAGCAAATTATGATCTATTAGTTGACTAATGACTATACTTATTAGTGAAATTTAAATTTGTCTTCTTCTAGAATGTATTAACAATAAGCTTGACTTATTACACACTTAATCCTTTATAGATACATTTAGTTCTCCACCACCACAAAATAAGCATTTTATGATCACTAGATCTAAAGTTGGAACCTATAAATCTAAAATCCGCTAATAATGATCTAGAATCTGTTCCTAAAATAGCAAATAATGAATTACAAATTTCTCATTGAAAAATGCAATGCAAGAAGAGTTTCAAACTCTTACAAGAACTAATACTTAGATCCTTACCCCTAAACTAAGTGAATTTTTACAATTAAAAGATTGCCTGATGGTAAAATTCAAAAGTATAAATCTGGGTTAGTTATCTAAAGTTTTTATTAATCACAAGGATTTTATTTTAAATAGGTCTTTACTCTTGTTATAAGGCCTATTACTAATAAAATTATCTTGTGCATTGCTCTTTCTAAAAGTTGGGTTCTTAAGCAATTCAATTTTAGTAATACATTTTTAAATGGTGACTTGCATGAAACTATATATATGACTCAACTTACTAGTTTTGATGATAATTCTGAACCATATGTGTGTAAATTAAACAAGTTATAGTTTGTAGCAGACAACTAGAAAATGGTTTCTGAAATTGAGTTACACCTTACAATTTTTGGGTTTCTTAAGTATCAAGATAGATACATCCCTCTTTATTAAAAATGGTTCAAACTATACTATTTATATTCTATGCTACGTGGATGACATCATAATTGCAAGGAATGACCCTATCGAGGTTGATTCTATTATTCAAAAATTGAATAATTTGTCTACTCTAAAAGATCTAAGTTTGCTTTCTTATTCCTTAGGTATTGAGGTCTAGATGAGTGAATATGATCAATTTCATCTAACTCAAACTAAGTATATCAAGGACTTATTGTTCAAAGTAGGCATAGTTGAGGCTAGTGCTATGCCCACACCAATAATTTTTTCTTTATAGCTTATGTATACAGAGTTTGAGTCTTTTGAAGATCCAAAGTTTTTTCAGTCTATGGTAGATTCTTTGTAGTATGCTATTATCACTCGACCAGATTTAAGTTTTGCAGCTAGAAAAGTGAGTTAAGACATGTATAACCACTTTTATCTCATTGGAAAGTTGTAAAAAGGACATTAAGGTATTTTTAAGGCACAAAAGATCAAGTTATAGATTCTCTAATACAGACTGGGTTGTAAATTTAGAGGATATGAGGTCAGTTTGTGGTTGTGCAATTTTTTCTTGGCACTAATCTCATTTTATGGTCTTGTAGGAAGCAAACTACGATCCCAATGTCTTCTATATAGAGGCTAAGTTTAGGAGTTTGGCTACATGTGAGGCTGTGGGTGAAGAATCTTCTTACTGAATTGAGTATAAAGCTTCCAACAATACCAACTATTTTTTGTAATAACATAAATACACTGTTGCTCAGAGCCAATTGACGAACGGATTTTTTATAATAAAGAATTTCACAAAAGTAATCACGTTGTAAGTATAGTTTCTAAACTAACAATAATCCTTTCGTACAAAAATTTGTTTGTCACTAAAGCAAACCCAATAAAAATAATAACCGAAGTATTTAAACCTCGGGTCGTCTCTCAAGGAATTGCAGGGAGGTATGATTTATTATGGAAAGGTATCTTTTTGGGTTTTTGAATAAGGAACAAGAAAAGTAAATTGCAAGAAAGTAAATTAATAATTAAGAAAACTCTTAGAAAGGTATGAAAACTGGACGTCCTATCCTAGTTATCCTTATCAATTGTGATGAGAATTGTTCATTGCTCCCACTTGGTTATCCTCTAACTATGAAGGAAGGTCAAGTGGATGAATCAATATGAATCCTCAAGTCCTAGTCAACTCCCAAGTAAAGACTAGAGTCAGTGGAATTCAAGTCAATTAGCAATTTTCAATTAACAATCAACAAAGGAGTTTGATAACGCAAGTGTCTCCAATTAATCAACCAAAGCCAAGAATGTAAAAAGCTAAATTAAAATCATAAATATGAAATACCTCAATTGTATTAATTAAAGAAATAAAAAATATCATGGAGTTCATAAACCAAATTGGGAAAATAAACAAACTAGAGTGCTAGAATAGATAAAAGTAGAAGAGACATTAAATTAAAGGAACATTGAACTTGGAATTGAGAAGAAATAAACCTAAAACTAAGAGAAATCCTAAAACCTAGAGAGAGGAGAGAGCCTCTCTCTCTAGAAAACTACATCTAAAACCTAAATTGTTGTGAATTGATGAATGGATGAATGAATGATTGATTCCCCCCGTTCTGTAGCCTCTATTCTGTGTTCTCGGGCTTGGAATTGGGCCTAAAAGGAGCCTAGAAATCGCCCCCAGCGCTTTCTGCAACTTTCTACACCTGGCACGTGTCACGCATACGCGTCAGTCATGCGTGCGCGTCATTTGGCGAATTTCCTTGTCACACGTATGCGTCAGTCACGCATACGCGTTGCTAGTCTTCTGTGCTAGGCACGCGTACGCGTCACCTATGCGTGCTCGTCCCCGTTTCTCAAATACTTCATTTTTCACGCTCCTTCCACTTTTGCATGTTTCCTTTCCATCCTCTAAGCCATTCCTACCTTATAAGGCTTGAAAACACTCAACACACAGATAACGACATTGAATGGTAATAAAGGATAATTAAAATTAATAGTTTAAAGGCCTAGTAAACATGTTTTCAACTATATCACAAAATCAGGAAGGAATTTTAAAACCATGCAAATTATATGAATAAGTGAGCAAAGAATTGATAAAAACCACTCAAATTAGCACAAGATAAACCATAAAATAGTGGTTTATCAATCTCCCCACACTTAAACATTAGCATGTCCTCATGCTAAGCTCAAGGAGATATAAAGAATGAATGGGGAAAAGTAAGACTCATGAAATGCAACCTATATATGAATGCAACTATAAGCTAAGATGATTATGTCTACTTGGTTAAAAGTAAATAAGTTCTTCAAGACAAACATGAATCAGATATCACTAATTAAAATCATACAGTAAAGAAAAGTAGACTTGTAAGAAGACAGCTCATGAAAGCAGGGAACATAGAATCAAGCATTGAACCCTCACTGATAGTGTATATGCACTCTAATCACTCAAGTGTATAGGGTAATCACTGTACTCTTCTCTAGTCATGCTTTCTAAAACTTTGTTTTTCATCTAACCAATCAACAAGTATTTAATGTACCAATGCAAACATCATGAGGTCTTTTCAAGGTTGTAATGGGGTTAAGGTAAGGGTGAGGATATATGTATGGCCAAGTGAGATGAAATATGAATCTTTGACTAACCTAAGCTCTCACCTAACACACACACACACACACACACACACACACACATACACACACACACACACACACACACATGTGCATTGGTCTTTTATTAAACTTAGCGTTGGGGTAATTTTGTCCCCTTATTTAATTACTTATTTATTTGAATATTTTTGGTTTTTTTTCATTAACTTAACTTTATCAATGCCCATAGGTTTTTAATTTTTCTTTCTGGTCTCACATGAGTAGGTACCCAAATTCTCAAGATCTTTTCAATAAAATTCAACACACTTTCATCAACCCAAGTTCCCACAGTTCCCCACACTTAATTGATACACAATCTTTATCTTAAGCTAACCAAGGATTCACTTGGGGTAATTAATTATTTTTCTGCTTAAGGCTAGTGATGTGGTAAAATATAGAACAAATGGAGATTAAAAGGCTCAAGGTGGCTAACAAAAGTAATTGAAGGGTAGGCTATTTGGGATAAGTGAGGTAATAACAAATGATGGCCTCAATCATGTGCAGGCATGTAAATACACTAAATATTGGACATATAGAGTGGAATAAACTATAGATTACAATTATAGAGAAGAAAACACACAAGAATAAAATATTATGATTAAATAGTGTAACCATGTAATTAAGCTCAAATCTCACAGGTTGTGTGTTCTTAGCTACAATTCATGCTCTAAATTACAGTCTTCAAACAAGTTTAACACAAATTTTTCAATTTAGATTAGTGAAATGCTATAAAAGGGTCTTGAAAAAGAAAATATTACTTCGACCAAGAAGTGGTAACATATGCACAAAAATCAAACAAACATGCAATCAAATATGCAAATGCAATAATTAAATTAACATAGAAAATTAAAAATTGGTATTAAGAAGGAAATAACTATCCCACGGAAGTCGGTATCGACCTCCCCACACTTAAAGATTGCACCGTCCTCGGTGCATGCTAAGATGTGCAAGTGGACGGGTTGCTCCAACTGACGCTTGTAGATGGAGGCGCCTTGGTTGGAGATCTCTTGGTTCCTTTCCGTGCCGGTGTCTTGTCAGAGGCCTTCTCTTTTCTTTTCTTGGTACCTGTTCCGAGGGTTACCTGAAACTGTAGGTTGATCTCAGACGAGATCTTCTGTGCTGGTCAGAACTGACGTGTCCGGCTGGAGGGTGATGGCCGGAGCGGCCGTGTCCGACTTGTTGGACTGGCTATGCTGCTAATCCTTTGTCACCGGAGGGTGGTGGTACCTGCAAGGGACTCCGATGCTTAAGTTAGCAAGGGTATTAAGTAGGTTTTTAGTAGAATCAGAGTATGAGTTATACCTGGGTACTCCAGTGTATTTATAATGGTGTGGAGTGACCTTCTTAGATAAGATAAGTTAGTTATCTTATCTTATCTTATCTTATCTTTGAGTGAAGTCATCTTATCTTCAAGGGAACAGCCCTTATCTCTATAGGCTTGGGCTGCCTTAGGATTTGGGCTGCCTTAGGCTTGGGCTTTCCTGGCAATTTGGCCGAGCTCTTTGAGAAAAGGTCGGATAGTCTGACCTGAAGAGGTCGGTCGCCTTGTCGCTAAACATCCCGGGTCGGATAGCTCGACCCAAGGTATGAACAATGCCCCTGCTCGAGCTCGGTCTTTCTTTTGAGGTCGAGTCTTAGTTTTAGGACTTCGATCCTTCTCTGGTGAAGCCGAACTCGAGCATTTTGTCGACTTTGTTGAAGCTTTTGAATGTTAAGCGTTTTCCCCTTTGTTTTCTTCTAAAGCGCGCACTTTTGCATTTAGCGTTCTCGTCTTGGAAATGTGCGAGGGTTTAATACCCTCATTAATTAATTTTAATGCCCCGTTTCTCTTGCCTCTTTTGTTTTGAATTTTACACTCAAAAAACAGTTTTCTCTTCTCTGTAACTTCCCCTCTTTTCTCTCTGTCTTTTTGTTTTGCCTGAAACTTGTATTTCCGTGTTTTCTCTGCGACGCTTGTTTTGGTACTTTGTTGGTACTTTACTTGAGAGGCGATTCCACATTTTGTCGTTCCGACTTTCAACTTTCTTCAGGACTTTTTCCTTTCTCCAGGTTAGTTCTTCTTTCCACTTCTTTACTTCCTTCGTCGCTTTGCATTCGGTTCTTGGTAAAGTTTTGATTTTGCTTGAATGCATGTTGATACTGAGGCTTTTATGAACCTGTTTGCTTTCCCCCAAAAGATTACTCTTTTGATGTCTTACGCCATGTTGGTAATTTTGCTGATGAACCTTTGTAGAAAGTAACGATTTTTCTGGTGGCTTATTTTTATTTTTTTCGTGCCGTTGCTTGTTTGGGGGATTTATTTTTCTGAAAAAGGTTGTGTCTTTGATGACTTCTTCTTGATACATTTTGTTTCTTGGTAGTTTCGTTTGTTAACAAACTGAGACTGTGAGTTTGGAAGGTAGTTATTTTGATGACTTTATTTGATTTGTGGCTCGTGGCTTTCTTCTCATAGTTTCACCTTTGTTTGAAAAAAGGGTTATTATCTTCCTGTTAGGACGTGTAGAGGTGTAGGCTTGTAGGTTTTCCTGAGTCCTTATTCCATAACTGCCTCCAAAGGATGCTCTTGGACCTTGGTGTGTGTCTTGGGGCTTTCCTTTTACTGTTTGTATTGCTCTAGATCATGTTGTCCGAGTTGTTTTGATATCGCCCGGGCTATTTTTTGGTTAGTAATCTATTTTCCTTTCTTATTTGTAGGACTAGTTGACCCATGTCGTCTTGCAAAAATATTATCGAGACCTCCTCCAGAGTCCCTGAGGGTATGTCGGACTGGCTGGACTCCCTCGTGTTGATGTGTGTTTATGTGGTAAATTCTGAATTCTATGTGGAGCTGAGAAATTAAAACATCACAGGGTTTGTAGTAATCGGGAGCAGGAGAAAAATTATGAGCTAATAGCACCTGATTCTGATGAGAGAGTCTGTTTCTCGACTTCAGTCCAGGGGGAACGTCCTTTCTTTTATGCCTATGACTATTTTTTTAGTCAAATGAGCATTACCTTTCCCTTTACTCCCTTTGAAACCAATTTTTTGTGGTCATGCAATGTGTCTCCATCCCAGCTTCATCCGAATTCATGGGGTTTTGTTAAGATTTTCCAGTTATTGTGTCAGGAATTGGATGTTAAGCCTTCTCAAACTCTCTTTCTTTACCTTTTCGTTTTGACCAAGCCTGGGATTTCTGCCAAAAAGAAAGCTTCCTGGGTTTCTTTTCGGTCTGCCCAATGAAAGAAAGTCTTTTCGATGTATGATGAGTCTTTTAGAGACTTCAAGAATTATTTCTTTAAGGTTCGAGCTGTTGAAGGAGCTCGTCCCTTTTTTTTGGATGAGAATGACGAGCCCGCCTTTCCCTTAGAATGGCAAAAGAATGTTGTAGTGTCGAGGTATACGTGGGAGATGTTGGATGAGGTCGAACAGGCCTTTGTTAATGTGTTGGAGGAGAACTGGGGACAACCTCCTTATCTTGACACAAAAAGGTTTTTAGGGGATCCTTCGCTTCTCCAGCTGAGCTGGGTAGTGGTTGTCTTATCTTGTTTTCATTTTGTTTCCTTTTTGTCGAGCTTTGTTCTTTTTCTCTTAATTTGTAACAATCTTTGTGTTTTTATAGAGATGGTGAAAAACAATGATTCTATGAAGGCCTTTAAGAAGGCGAGGAAAGCTACTGCTGCTTAGAACATCTCGGCCAAGGTGGCCGGGGAGGGGTCCTCTCAGATTCAGTCAAAGCCATCCGTACCGAGCTCTCCTGGGTCGAGGAGGATGATCCCTACTCCTTGGGTTCATTTGGTTGATCCTCCGCAAGCTTCTGTTGCTACCTCTGGCGCTCCTCCTCCGAAAAAACAAAAGACAGCTGAGCCTTTTAACCTTGATTCCCCTGACTTCGATGCTGTTGAGTTTGTCGACCAGCAGATCGGTCCTTATGGTAGCATCCCTACTAATGATGTTTCTCTTCTTTGCCATCTGGATTTTATTACTGGAAGCAGCATCAAGATGGCACATATGGGGGCAGCTTTATATTGGACTGCCCAAGATCTTCCTATTCATGCTACAAAGGCTTTTATAGAGGAGGCTAAGTTGGAGTTCGACCGGATGAAGGGTTTGAAGGAGGAGCTCGAAGTGAAAGTGACCAAGCTGGAGAAGGAGTTGGAGGGCGAAAAAGCTAGTTCTATTACCTTGGCGGCTTCTGCGAAGTTGGCTGAAGACACGGCGTTGAAGCACAAGGAGAGCTATGTCACGACCTATAGGAAAATGATGCGTCTCAGGGATGATTTAGAGTCTGCCCGAGCCGATTATGCCGAGTTCCAGGGTCACCTTGTAGGTAGCGTAAATGCTGCTTATGAGAACCTGAAGGAGCAGGTTCGGGTTCTTGCACCCGAGCTCGACCTTACTCTCTTCCGCTTGGATAACATCGTGAAGGACGGTAAAATTGTCCCTGATGATCCTGATGATGATGATGTCGACCCTCCTTCAGTGCTTGCCACCAAAGCTTCTATTGCGCCGACTTCTTCAACTCCTTCAGCTGAGGATGGTCATCCCGAGTTGGAACCCAATTGTCGAATCTTGAACCGGGATGATGGGACGGTGGATGCAGTGCCTCTTCCGACTCGCCCTCCTTCACCCCGTGTTGATGCTGATGAGAAGTCTTCAGATCCTCAATAATTATTCTGGACGTTTGTGTAGATAGCCCGGCCTGTGGGCTTTGAACCTTTTATATTTTATAATTGGTAATTCTGACTTTTTGATACTCTCTTAGTTGCTTGTTTAGCAACTTTATTTTGAAAAACAAAGTGGTTTCTCAAGCTCTTGGGGCTGACTTTTGGTAACCTCATGAGTTTTTCATTATTATAACTTGTATTTTTTCATAACATGTTTGTCTGCACCTGTCTGATATCTTTCAGGTTTTTGGGAATGTTGGAGCCTTGTTGTCGGACCTCTTTTGATTGTTTTTGTGTTTTCATACTTGTGGCTTGATTCTTTTGAGGTTGTGGTTTTTTTTTTCTGGGTCCAACTTGTATGTCGACTTCCTCACTTCGGCCTGAAGTTATTTCTAGTAATCCATTTTATGTGGACCTTTGTTAAGTCTCTGTCAGGAATTACTTTTTATAACGTTAAGGTTTTTGGGCCGACTTCTTTACGTTGGTCCCTTCTAAGTTATTTCTAGTAATCCTCTTTCTTGGACCTTTGTCAGGTCTCTTTTAGGGATTACTTTTTATAACTTGTTTGTGGGAAGCCGACTTCACCATGTCGGTCTCTTCTAAGTTATTTCTAGTAATCCTCTTTCTTGGACCTTTGCCAGGTCTCTTTTATGGATTACTTTTTATAACTTATTTGTGGGAGGCTGACTTCACCATGTCGGTCTCTTCTAAGTTATTTCTAGTAATCCTCTTTCTTGGACCTTTGTCAGGTCCCTTTTAGAGATTACTTTTTATAACTTGTTTGTGGGAGGCCGACTTTACCATGTCAGTCTCTTCTAAGTTATTTCTAGTAATCCTCTTTCTTGGACCTTTGTCAGGTCTCTTTTAGGGATTACTTTTTATAACTTGTTTGTAGGAGGCCGACTTCACCATGTCGGTCCCTTCTAAGTTATTTCTAGTAATCCTCTGTTTTAGGGCTGGCCAGACCTCTTTCCAGGGATTAACTTTTTATAACTTTGGTTATTGTGGTCAACTGGTCCGACTTCTTTATGTCGGCCTGTCTTTTAGGTTATTTTTAGCAACCCATTTTATTAAGACCTCGTCAAGTCCTTTCTATGGATCACTTTCGATAACTTCTTGCATTATTTTATTTTTGTCGCTTTATCATCTTTGCCGATTTTGTCGAAGTTAGGTTTGATCCTTGTTTGGTCGACCTTTTGATGAATTTGGTTTTCATCTTCTTGGGTCTTTATTGTGATCGATTAGTGAATTTGCTCTTCACTTTCTACCGATCTTCTAGCTTTATAATCGGGCGATGAATTTTTTAGCGTTTCAGACTAATGCGTCTTGAGAATTTGTAGAAAATCTAAAAAACTTTATTCAAAAGAAAATGCAGATATATACATGTAGGAGTTGTATCCCTCTAAGTCAGGCAATTTGTAGATCTTGGCTTGGTACCTCATTAAAAAACCTTTTCAGGAAAAAGAGTGCACCTTATCCTATGATCTTTATTACCTTTAACTATAGTACCTTCTTAGGTTGCAGGCGTGCCATGACCTAGGAAGTTCTCGCCCCTCAAGTTTGGACAGTCTGTAGTAGCCCTTTCCAAGTACTTCCATGACTCGGTAAGGTCCTCTCCAGTTTGCTGCTATCTTTCCTTCTCCAGGTCGAGTTGTTTCAATATCATTTCAGATTAGGATAAGATCGTACTCGGCAAAACCTTGCGGCACTACTTTTTGATTGTATCTTGAAGCCATTCGACGTTTTAATACCTCTTCCCTGATCCGAGCTCTTTCTCGGATTTCCGGAAGTAGGTCGAGTTCTTCCCTTTGAAGTTGGGAGTTGGCTTCTTCATTATAGTAGATCACTCTGGGTGACCTTTCTTCAACCTCCATTGGGATCATTGCCTCCGTTCCGTAGGCTAGTCGGAAAGGTGATTCCTTTGTGGTGGAGTGTGGCGTTGTTCGATATGCCCATAGGACTTGTGGGACCTCTTCAGCCCAGGCTCCCTTTGCATCCTGTAATCTCCATTTTAACCCGGCCAATATGACTTTGTTAGTAGCTTCGGCTTGTCCGTTGGCCTGGGGGTGTTCTACGAATGTAAATTGGTGTTTTATGTTCAGATCGGCCACCAATTTTCTGAAGCTTGTATCTGTAAATTGAGTGCCATTATCCGTGGTGATGGAGTATGGAACCCCAAACCTTGTGACAATGTTTCTCCATAAGAATTTTTGACTTCTTTGAGTAGTGGCATTAGCTAGGGGTTCTGCCTCGATCTACTTTGTGAAATAGTCTACCCCTACTCTGAGGAATTTAACTTGTCCTGATCCCTGAGGGAAAGGTCCGAGAAGGTCGAGTCCCCATTTTGTGAATGGCCAAGGAGAGGTTACGCTGATGAGTTCCTCTGGCGGGGCGATATGAAGGTTGGTATGTTTCTGGCATGGTGGACATGTCTTTACGAACTCTGTGGCTTCCTTTGTAGAGTTGGCCAATAAAATCCTGTCCAGAGTACTTTTTTGGTAAGTTCCTGTGCTCCGAGATGATTGCCACAGATGCCACTGTGTACTTCTTCTAAAACTTCCTTTGTGTTGGAAGTCGGCACACATTTTAACAATGGTATTGACATCCCTCTTTTATATAGAGTATTATTTATGATAGTGTAGTATTGTGCCTCCTGTTTTAACCTATTTGCCTCTTTTTTATCTGTAGGGAGTGTTTCTATTTTAAGGTAATTAATTATGGGAGTCATCCATCCTTAATCCAGACCTGTTATGGCTAGGACTTTTTTTTCTTCCGAGATTGACGGGTTGTGCAGCATTTTCTGGATGAGGCTTTTATTGTTGCCCCCTGGTTTGGTGCTGGCTAGTTTTGAGAGTGCATCAGCTCGGGCATTCTGTTCTCGGGGTATGTGGCGGACCTCATATTCCCCGAGTTGTCCGAGCTGTTCCCTGGTTTTTTCCAACTACCTTTTCATGATGGGATCTTTGGCTTGGTAGCTCCCTGCTATTTGTGAAGTGACTACTTGTGAGTCGTTGAAGAAGATGAGCTTTTGAGCTCCAACCTCCCTAGCCAACTTCAAACCAGCTAGTAGCGCCTCATATTCAGCTTGGTTATTTGAGGCAGGGAACCCGAATTTGAGGGAAAGTTCGATTTGGGTTCCCTGGTCACTTTCAATTATCACACCCGCGTCGCTTTCAGTTTTATTTGAGGAACCGTCTACATAGAGATTCCATTTTGTAGGGATTTCTGGGGTGTCTGTAAATTCTGCAATGAAGTCAGCCAGATATTGCGATTTGATGGCTGTCCGAGCTTCGTATTGAAGGTTGAATTCAGACAACTCGACTGCCCATTGCAAGATTCTTCCCGCTAAATCTGTTTTCTACAGAATGCCTTTTATTGGCTGGTTGGTCCGAACCTTGATGATGTGGGATTGGAAATACGGACGAAGTCGTCGAGATGTTAATATGAGGGTGTAGGCAAATTTTTCTATTTTTTGGTAGTTTAGCTCAGATCCTTGTAGTGCCTTGCTAATGAAGTATACAGGTTGTTGCCCACTGTCGTCTTCTCAGACCAATGCTGAGGCTACTGCTCGACTTCCTACTGCAAGGTATAATACAAGGGGTTCTCCTTCCCGTGGCCGAGTTAGGATAGGAGGTTGTCCCAGAAAATTTTTGAAATCTTGGAAGGCCTGCTCGCATTCTGTTGTCCATTCGAACCTCTTTCCCTTCATTAGAGTAGCATAGAAGGGGAGAGATCTTATTGCTGATCTCGCTAGAAATCTGGACAAGGCTGCCAACCTTCCATTGAGCTGTTGTACCTCTTTGACGCAAGTCGGGCTCTTCATATTGAGTATGGCCTGGCATTTGTCCGGATTTGCCTCGATTCCTCTTTGTGTGAGTATAAAACCCAAGAATTTGCCAGCTTCTACTGCGAAGGTGCATTTTGCCGGGTTAAGTCGCATGCCATGCCTTCTTATAGTGTCAAATACTTGGGCGAGGTCGGACTGTAACCTCTCCTCATTTTGTGTTTTTATTAACATGTCGTCTACGTAGACTTCCATCATTTTTCCGATGTGGTCTATAAAGACTTTATTCATTAATCTTTGATAAGTAGCTCCTGCATTTTTGAGTCCGAAAGGCATGACGACGTAGCAATAGTTTGCTTTTGGGGTTAAGAATAAAGTTTTTTCTTGATCAGGTAGGTACATCGGGATTTGATTGTATCCTGAGTAGGCGTCCATAAATGAGAGTTATTTGTATCCGGAGGAGGCATCCACCAGAGCGTCGATACTGGGGAGTGGATATAGATCCTTTGGGCAGGCTTTGTTGAGATCAGTGTAGTCGGTGCACATCCGCCACTTCCCATTTGATTTTTTCACGAAGATGACGTTAGCTAGCCACAGTGGGTACTTGACTTCTCTTATGAATCCTGCCTCCAATAGAGCTTGTACCTGCTCTTCCACAGCTTGGGATCGTTCTGGTCCGAGCTTTCTACGCCTCTACTGTACTGGCCGAGATCCTGGGTAAACTGCCAGTTTGTGGCACATTAACTTAGGGTCTATGCCCGGCATGTCTGCGGCCTTCCATGCAAAGAGGTCGACATTATCTCGTAAGAATTGTACGAGTGATTCTTTTATATCTCCTGTTAAGATCGTGCCAATATTGGTTGTTTTGTCTGGGACATCTCAGATATAGACTTTTCTATTTTACCTTCGGGTTGCGGACAGAGTTCTTCCCTCCCTCAAACTCCACCAAGTTCGATGGTGTGGAATTCTTCTCCTCTGCCTCTGAGGTTTAGACTTTTGTTATAACAGCGGTGTGCCGTCCTCTGATCTGCTTTTATTGAAGCTATTCCTTTTGTGGTTGGGAATTTCATACACAGGTGTGGAGTCGAGACTACTGCACCGAGCTGATTTAACGTTGTCCGACCTATTAAGGCATTGTAGGCTGAACTCATGTCGACTACGATGTAGTCTATCTTGAGCGTTTTTGATTGATTTCCTTTTCCAAAGGTCGTGTGTAGTGAGATGTATCCGAGTGGTTGGACTGGAGTGTCTCCCAGCCCGAACAGGATATTCGGATATGCTCTGAGTTCTTTTTCTTCCAGGCCGAGTTTGTCGAAGGTAGTTTTGAACAAGATGTCGACCGAGCTTCCTTGGTCTACCAGTGTGCGGTGGAGATTTGCATTGGCCAATATGATAGTTATGACCATAGGATTGTCGTGTCCTGAGATGATGCCAGCTGCGTCCTCCTTAGTAAAAGTAATTGTGGGGATGTCAGGGGTTTCCTCTTTTCCTTTGACATGATATACTTCTTTAAGATATCTTTTGCGGGATGATTTGGAGATTCCTGCTCCCGCAAATCCTCCATGTATCATGTGGACGTGTCTCTCTGGTGTACGAGGTGATCGCTCAGTTCGTCAGACATCTTCGTCCCTTCTTCTCTTTCTTTGCTCATCGACTCGGTCGGTCCCTTTTCTTACCTGTTTTTCAATGACATTTTTTAAGTCGAAGCATTCGTTGGTGGAATGTCCATAGATTCGATGGTATTCGCAATATTCAGTCCGATTTCCTCCTCCTTTTTTGCTTTTGAGTGGTCGAGTTGGGGGTATTTTTTCAGTATGGCATACTTCTCTGTAGAGATCCACAAGGGACACCCGAAGAGGAGTGTAATTGTGGTACTTTTTGATCTTTTCCCCATGTTGATCTTCTTTCTTTTTGGGCTCTTTATCCTTATCTCGGGAGGAGTAGGAGAATCCGGATTTTAAGGTCTCTCCTAGTCGAGAGTTTTTCTCCATGTTGATATACTTCTCTGCTCATTCTTGCACTTCATTCAGAGATGTGGGATGCTTTTTTGATATAGATTGACTAAAAGGTCCTTCTCACAGGCCATTGATGAGACCCATAATGGCGGCGTTTATTGGTAGACTTTGTATGTCCAGACATGCTTTGTTGAATCTTTCCATGTAGTTGCGGAGACTTTCCTGATCTCCTTGCTTGATTCCTAATAGACTTTGGGCATGCTTAGCTTTGTCTTTTTGGATGGAGAATTTGGCCAAAAACTTCTTGGCTAAGTCGTCAAAGCTTGAGATGGACCTAGGGGGCAGATTGTCGAACCATTTAATTGCTGTTTTTGTTAAAGTAGTCGGGAAGGCTTTGCAGCGGACCGCATCTGAGGCATCGGTGAGGTACATTTTACTTCTGAAATTACTGAGATGATGACTGGAATCTGCTGTGCCGTCGTATAAAGTCATGTTGGGAAGTTTGAAATCCTTTTGGATTTTGGTCTTCATGATCTCTTTGGTGAAGGGATCTTAGTCCTTACGGGAGCTATTGTCATGGTCGTCCGCCATGGTGGTGGGATGACTTCCAGATTCCCCAGCAACGGCGCCAATGTTCCGAGGGTTACCTGAAACTGTAGGTTGATCTCGGACGAGATCTTCTGTGCTGGTCGGAGCTGATGTGTCCGGCTGGTGGGTGGTGGCCGGAGCGGCCGTGTCCGACTTGTTGGACTGGCTATGCTGCTGATCCTTTGTCACTGGAGGGTGGTGGTACCTACAAGGGACTCCGATGCTTAAGTTAGCAAGGGTATTAACCAGGTTTTTAGTAGAATCAGAGTATGAGTTATACCTGGGTGCTCCAATGTATTTATAATGGTGTGGAGTGACCTTCTTAGATAAGATAAGTTAGTTATCTTATCTTATCTTATCTTATCTTTGAGTGAGGTCATCTTATCTTCAAGGGAACCACCCTTATCTCTATAGGCTTGGGCTGCCTTTGGATTTGGGTCGTGTTCCTCTATTCGGGCCCTTTATTGGGCTTTCTTGGCAATTTGGCCAAGCTATTTGAGAAGAAGTCGGATAGTCTGACCTGAAGAGGTCGGTCGTCTTGTCGCTAAACATCCCGGGTCGGATAGCTCGACCTAGGGTATGAACAGTACCCATGCCTAAGGAAGAAGAAAAAGGAAGAGTGTGAAATATAGATAACTAAGACCGAAAGGGAGAAAATTCCAATTGATAATGAATGCCAAAGGAAAGAAGATTGCTCAAATACATGGTAGCTACAACATGTAGGTCAGACATCAATTAAGATCAGGTAGGCAATTCAGAATAATAAGATGTAGGAGGGTAAAAACATGCAAGTAATAGGCATGAGAAGCATAACTCAAGCATCAAGTAATAATTATGCCAAATTAAAAGATCATTTGTAATGATGACAATTGTGAACGATAAACCCAAATACATGTGGAGCACAAGTGTTGTGAAAAACAGGCATACAAGTAAATGAGTAAAAGAAAATAGGATTCAAAGTGACATAAAAGCTTTTTTACAAACACGTGGTGTGCAAGGTATAATAGGAATGAAAATAATATAATCCAAATGTATATGAGAGCCATAAGTAAATGTCAATTATCAAATCACTCCTCAGAATAGTCACAGGCTCAAGTAAAATAAGGTACTATCCAAATAAAACTCCAACACCAACATAAAAATGCATGAAAAAAATGAAAAAGAAACCAAAAGGAATTAAGCTAAGATGAAATTGAGAAGGAAAAAATAATTAAATGCAATAATTAAATGAAGAATGAGAGAGTAAAGGAGAGAGAAGAAAAATAACCTGATGAGGAAGATGGAAAGAGGAAGAAGAAGGAAGTAGGAAGTAAGAAGAAAGAAAGAAGGGAGAATTGAAAAACGAGGCGCGACGCGCGTGCGGGCATCACACGTACGCGTGAAAACTGAGTTGACCGTTCGACGCGTAAGCATCGCCCACGCGTATGCATGGCTGGTCTGAGAGCGAAATGACACGCACGCGTCAGGGACGCGTACGCGTGGGTGATTTTGTGCCTCTAGCACAGTTCCATCGCAAGGGCAGCACAACTCTCTGTTCAATGTGCTCTTTACGCCGATTTTCATCCCCACGCATACGCGTTGCTAACGCTTATGCATGGGTTGAACTTTCTGCAGGGGATGCGTACGCGTGAGGCACGCGTATGCGTGGGGTGGCTTGTGCTTCACACACCCCTCTTGCACGTCTCTCGCACAACTCTCTGTGCAGGTGTGCATACACAAACGACGCGTGCGCATCGTGGACGCTTGTGCGTTGATCCCCCTTTTTTTATGCAGTATGCAGAATGCAAAATGCAGATGCTGATGCAGACATGATGAATGAACACTAGGAAAAGTAGAATAAAAGAAAACTAAGAATAAAACAAAACAAAATAAAACTAAGAGTGAAAAAGAACGATCATACCATGGTGGGTTGTCTCCCACCTAGTACTTTTAGTTAAAGTCCTTGGGTTGTTTCCCACCTAGTACTTTTAGTTAAAGTCCTTAAGTTGGACATTTGGGGAGCTTCTTGTCATGGAGGCTTGTGCTTGAACTCATCCAAGAATCCCCACCAGTGTTTGTAATTCCAATAGCCTCTGGAATCTTACACTAGTTGCATAAAGCCTTCAAGCAAGTTAAAGCAAGTGACAAGGCCCCAAGAGTGTTGATTGCTAGAATGAATTCCGGGGTCCCAAACTTTGCTTTTGCACCTGTCTTCTTGTTGATCATTATTTTTCCACTGAGACATCCAAACAGCCTCCTAGACCCATTCAATTGAGAATTATACCAATCCTTGTACTTCAATTTGGAGCATGCAACCATATTGAACCTTGCATGACAATTTATACTTCAAACCATCTCCCTCTTGCTCTTAAAGCCACAAAGAGCTCTAAGTTGACCATCTGTCTCAAGTAAACCATTTTCAAGTGGAATGAGAAAGCTAAGGGATATGAATTTTACCCACTTGAATGTTGTATTGGATGGTAATGGCCTTGGAAGAGGTGTTTCCAATGGTCTTGTAAGCTCCACTCCCTGTACTCTTTTGTGAATTCTTCCACCTCCTTGCAAACCTCTTCAACTGCAATCGCGTCTTGATCAAAATCTTCTACTTCTTCCCCATCACTCGAGTCATAAGTTCGAGGTTGAGAAAAGTCTACCTCTACATCATCTTCATATTTACTTGGGGGAGGTTCTTCAAGCTCAAGGGGTTCAATTACGGATGCAAGTTCATCACTAGAAGAGCTTAGTTCATAGGGAATATTCCATGGAGGTTGTGCACTAGCCTCCTTGACATCAATTGCAATCTTCTTGGAGGAATACTCTACAACTCTAGATTCCCACGGAGGTTCAGCATCTCCTAAATCTTCAACCACTTCTTCCTCTTCAACTATTATGGCTTCCTCCACTTGTTCCAATACAAAGTCATGTTCCTCATTGTCCACCGGAGTTTCTAGTGTCTCCTTCATGCTAGGCTCTTCTGTTGATTATTGGTGCACGAAATCGTGATTGTTCATTCCCCATCAACGGTGCCAAAAACTTAGCACGCACGTTTACAATTTTAAATTCTTTTTCACAATTTCGATACAACTAACCAGCAAGTGCACTGGGTTGTCCAAGTAATAAACCTTACATGAGTAAGGGTCGATCCCACGTAGATTGTCATCTTGAAGCAAGCTATGGTCGCCTTGTAAATCTCAGTCAGGCGGATTCAAATGGTTATGGAGATTTGATAATAAAAATGTAATTAAAATATAAAATAATATAGAAATACTTATGTAATTCATTGGTGAGAATTTCAGATAAGCATATGGAGATGCTTGTTGCTTCTGAATCTCTGCTTTCCTACTGTCTTCATTCAATCATTCATACTCCTTTCCATGGCAAGCTGTATGTTGGGGGATCACCGTTGTCAATGGCTACCATCCGTCCTCTCAGTGAAAATGGTCCAAATGCACTGTCACCGCACGGCTAATCATATGTCGATTCTCGATCATGGTGGAATAGATCCATTGATCCTTTTGCGTCTGTCACTACGCCCAACACTTGCGAGTTTGAAGCTCGTCACAGTCATCCCTTCCCAGATCCTACTCGGAATACCACAGACAAGGTTTAGACTTTCCGGATCTCAGAAATGGCCGCCAATAATTCTAGCCTATACCACAAAGGTTTTAATCTTAGATTAGAAACCCAAGAGATACACATTCAAGCTTGTTTGCATGTAGAACGGAAGTGGTTGTCAGGCACGCGTTCATAGGTGAGAATGGTGATGAGCGTCACATAATCATCACATTCATCATGTTCTTGGGTGAGAATGAATATCTTAGAGAAGAAATAGGCTTTAGTTGAATAGAAAAACAATAGTACTTTGCATTAATTCATGAAGAACAGCAGAGCTCCACACCTTAATCTATGGTGTGTAGAAACTCCATCGTTGAAAATACATAAAAACAAGGTCTAGGCATGGCATATGAATTCGAAAGATAGGGAAAAAGACCTAAATTGATCCAAAGATGTAAATACCATAGTAAAAAGTCCTATTTATACTAAACTAGTTACTAGGGTTTACAGAGATAAGTAAATGATGCAGAAATTCACTTCCGGGCCCACTTGGTGTGTGCTTGGGCTGAGCATTGAAGTTTTCACGTGTAGAGGTCTTCCTTGGAGTTAAACGCCAGTTTGTAACTTGTTTCTGGCGTTTAACTCTGCTTTGCAACTTGTTTCTGGCGTTTAACGCTAGAATAGGGCAGAAAGCTGGCGTTAAACGCCAGTTTGCGTCATCTAACCTCGAACAAAGTATGGACTATTATATATTGCTGGAAAGCCCTGGATGTCTACTTTCCAATGCAATTGAGAGCGCACCAATTGGATTTCTGTAGCTCGAGAAAATCCACTTTGAGTGCAGGGAGGTCAGAATCCAACAGCATCTGTAGTCCTTTTTCAGCCTCTGAATCAGATTTTTGCTCAGGTCCCTCAATTTCAGCCAGAAAATACCTGAAATCACAGAAAAACACACAAACTCATAGTAAAGTCCAGAAATGTGATTTTTATTTAAAAACTAATAAAAATATACTAAAAACTAACTAAATCATATTAAAAACTATGTAAAAATAATGCAAAAAAATGTATAAATTATTCGCTCATCAATTCTCCACATGAAGCCATGGGAGTGTCTTGAGTGTCCAAATGTTGGGAAGCTAATCGATTTACTACCTCAGTCAAGGTAGTCGTGAGTTCTAGTACTTCCCTTTCCATTTTTCTTTGTACTTGAAGAAGAACTCTTAAAGTCTCATTCATAGGAAATTATGGTGGGTATGAGGGTTATTATTTAGGAGGAAAGGTTCAGGATATGAGGGTGGTTCATCATATTCAGGATGTGGTGGTTCAACACTCTCCATCTGTTGCACTTGTTGCCCAACACACTTCAATCCTTGGTCCTCAAGTTGAGATTCTTTAGCCACGTGAACTTCGGGTGCTATTCGGTCCACCATTTGGTCCAATTGATGAAGGTAATCGTTCCATTATTTCCTTGAGACGATCCTTTGATTCTTGTTCTGTTCAGATAGCATAATTAGGATCATATGACTCTTGGATTGATGGATATGGACAGGGTGTATATGGAGGTGGTGGTTCTTGGGAGTAATTGGGTTGGAATTGGGGTGGTTCTATGTATGGTTCATATGGCTCATAGGGTGGTTGATATGTTGGATATGGGTTAAGATCATATGAGGGTGTTTGGTAGTAGGGGGCTTGTGAGTATGGTGGTTCAAAGCTATGTTGAGGAGGGGGTTCATAAGTATATGGTGGGGCTTGTTGGTAACTACAAGGGGGTCCACCATATTCATCATCTTGGTACGCACTCTGGAATGGCTCTTGACCATAGTAATTTGGTGGGGGTTGGTTGTTATGAAGAGGTCCACCATAACTATTGTCCTGGTATGCATCATAGAATGGTTGTTGGTTATGGCGCATTGGAGGGGGCTGTTGCCAAGCGGGTTGATCGAATCCTTGTGGCTCCTCCCATCTTTGATTGTTCCAACCTTGATGCACGTTCTCATTATAGCGTCCATTCCCTGCAACATAATTTGAACTAAACTCATAGCGACAGGGGTGAGAATTCATAGTAGCTAATAAAAATTAAAAACAAAAACAAATAAACAAGCAAAGAGCAAATATTTACAATAACCAATAATAAGGCACACGTTTGCAATTCCCCGGCAACGGCGCCATTTTGACGAACGTATTTTTGCTAGTAAAGAATTTCACAAAAGTAATCACGTTGTAAGTATAGTTTCTAAACTAACAATAATCCTTTCATACAAAAACTTGTTTGTCACTAAAGCAAACCCAATAAAAATAATAACCGAAGTATTTAAACCTCGGGTCATCTCTCAAGGAATTGCAGGGAGGTATGATTTATTATTGGTTATGGAAAGGTATCTTTTTGGGTTTTTGAATAAGGAACAAGAAAAGTAAATTGCAAGAAAGTAAATTAATAATTAAGAAAACTCTTAGCAAGGTATGAAAACTGGACGTCCTATCCTAGTTATCATTATCAATTGTGATGAGAATTGTTCACTGCTCCCACTTGGTTATCCTCTAACTATGAAGGAAGGTCAAGTGGATGAATCAATATGAATCCTCAAGTCCTAGTCAACTCCCAAAGAAAGACTAGAGTCAGTGAAATTCAAGTCAATTAGCAATTTTCAATTAACAATTAACAAAGGAGTTGATAACTCAAGCGTCTCCAATTAATCAACCAAAGCCAATAATGTAAAAAGCTAAATTAAAATCATAAATATGAAATACCTCAATTGCATTAATTAAAGAAATCAAATCTATCATGGAGTTCGTAAACCAAATTGGGGAAATAAACAAACTAGAGTGCTAGAATAGATAAAAGTAGAAGAGAAACTAAATTAAAGGAACATTGAACCTGGAATTGAGAAGAAATAAACCTAAAACTAAGAGAAATCCTAAAACCTAGAGAGAAGAGAGAGCCTCTCTTTCTAGAAAACTACATCTAAAACCTAAATTATTGTGAATTGATGAATGGATGAATGAATGATTGATTCCCCCATTCTACAGCCTCTATTCTGTGTTCTCGGGCTTGGAATTGGGCCAAAAAGGAGCCCAGAAATCACCCCAGCGCTTTCTGCAACTTTCTGCACGTGGCGCACGTCACGCGTACGCGTCAGTCACGCGTGCACGTCAGTCACGCGTGCGCGTCAGTCGCGCGTGTGCGTCATTTAGCAAATTTCCTTGTCACGCATACACGTCAGTCACGCGTACGCGTTGCTCATCTTCTTTGCTAGGTACGCCTACGCGTCACCCATGCATGTGCGTCGCTGCCCGTTTCTCAAATACTTCATTTTTCACATTCCTTCCACTTTTGCATGTTTCCTTTCCATCCTCTAAGCCATTCTTGCTCTATAAGGCCTGAAAACACTCAACACACAGATCACGGCATCGAATGGTAATAAAGGATAATTAAAATTAATAGTTTAAAGGCCTAGGAAATATGTTTTCAACTATATCACAAAATCAGGAAGTAATTGTAAAACCATGCAAATTATATGAATAAGTGAGCAAAGAATTAATAAAAACCACTCAAATTAGCACAAGATAAACCATAAAATAGTGGTTTATCATTAATCCAGTTTCACATGAGAAAACCAAGCATTTTTGGTTAGACATTCAAGTTATTAGAGATAAAATTCGAAAACACTTACTACAAGTTGTTCATATACTAGAGAATGAACAAATTGCAAATATACTTACCAAGCATTTCTCTACTTCCTTTTTTGACAGACTCAAGTTCAAGCTCAGAGTTGTTCCTAAGCCCAACTTGATCTTGAAGAGGGGGTATTGAGAGTAATACACAAAGTTTTAGGAATAAGTAGTATGACTACAATCCAATCAATCATGTGTCAAATAATTTGCTATTGTTATTATATTAAAATGTTAATATAATAAGGTGTTTGATTAAATTTAGAGATTTATCATTGTGATAGTGATCATAATATTGAGAGAGAAATTTTTTTATAATTTAATCTAAATTGTTCTTGGTCATATGATTATTAAAAGGGCATTGATAATCCGGAAGGATCAATATATATATAATGGTCTTCATTGGATGAACATTAATAGATCTCATTTATTAAATTATATATCTAGATGGTGCATATAGAGATATGACCATTGAACCGACTCATTTTGAGAATTTCTAATGATTATAATTACTGCATATTTGTCAATAGGATATTCTCAATATGAACATGGTACTAGAGTTCCTTTGACTTGCAACTATCATAGTAATTAACAATGTATTTATTATACTTTGATTTCGGACACCTAATACCCTACGATGCTAGTTGAATGGACATTGGATGTGATTTAAATACTTATAGAATTAATAATTAATCAATAAAGAATCCGTCAACTCTCAGTAAAGAGTTTGAGCTCTATGATTATAATGACTAAGATAAATAAAACATTAGCCAAGGAGATTGAATGAGTGAAGAAATGAGTTTCTTGGGTCATTTACAGTTCATTATAATAATGTTAATAAGCTAGAGTTTGCCAATGAAACCATACTCTAAGGGTTAACCAAAAGCTAGAAAGATGGAAGGAATTATACTTTGTTCTTCTTGGCTTCTTAGTAAAAATATATTACTTCATACTATCGGGTCGTTAAGGAGTATTGCTAGACATCAACCTTGATTAGTAAATTTAGTATGACTAATTTACTACCCGCTTAGTATTGAACCTAAAGGTCGCACACTAACGAGTGTTCTAATATTTGCTAAAGAATTATTTAATTATTATTTTGATTTGATTAAATAAATAATTATATTAATTCAAATAAAATATTGTTATATTCTTTGCTAGCACCAAGAATATAATAATAATATGATAATTGAGAATATTAAATGAGAATTGAGAATAATTAGTTATTCTATTTCTAAATTGGAATTCTAAGTTTGGATGAGATCCTAATTGATTCTGATATGATTCATAAATTTAAAAGATTCAAGTTTAAAATAATAAGATATGATTTAAATTTGAAATGAGATTCAAATTTGAAATCAGTAACAATATCATATTATATATATGTATGCAAAGAGTAAAGAAAAAACACACAAGAGTTTTATTCCTTCACCCCTACATATTATGTGAGCCTAATTTTTGGAGGAGAATTTTATAGTGTGCAAAGATTTTCAAGAAGTTTCTCAATTTAGATTAGATGTCCATTGGTCAAGGAATTGACAGCAAAAGTTGATTTTGGTGTGGATACGCATAGAGTTTTTGTATAATCGAAGAATAAAATTTTTACTAAAGCATTCTAAGATATTTAGATATGATCTATATATTATTCGAATAAAGTTTAAGCAGAAAATAAATCTTTAGGATTACTTTTTTTCCTTCTAATGCGTATTATAAACACATGATAATCTTTCATAAAATATTATGTTTGTTTTCATTCATCATTTTTTCCTCTAATTTCATTTTTCATTCTTTCTCTTTCTCTACATATTATCTTACTATTCTTTTGTTTGCTGCACTGATTATTTCTTTTTCAAGAAAACTAGATTAGAGTTTCTATAATTATGTCCTTATAAGTATTTAAGTTTATTATATTAGTATTTAATGGAGCAAAACTAATATTAAAATAAAATTTAAAAAATTTTATTATATTAAAATAAAATAAATTACAAAAATCAAAATAAAATATATTTTATAAGGAACAAACTTTATTTAAGCCTATTTTTACTGTTATATTAAGATCTATTAAATTTGAAAAATTAAAGCTGGTCAAATAAAAATTGTCCATACATAAAATGAAAGTGGAGAATATATGGGGTGATAATGAGTAGGGTAGGGTTTGGATCCAATTCTAACCCTATTTGTAGGTTAAGTTTTTTACATAAATTCAACCCTATCCTACCTGCAGGTTAAGAATATCTCAACCCTAAAATTTCTACCCGTTCTCAATTTGTAAGTTACCAAAAAGATGAAACATTATTATATAACTTGATGAGCATGCAAATTAAAAATTTAACATAAACAACACAATCATCCCACAAATAACACAATCATCCCATAAACAACATAAAACATTAAATGTTTAATTATATACAAAAGTCTTTACTAAAATTAATAATACAAATACAAATAAAATTAATGTAAATCTATGACATTCCATTTGATATAATTTTGTATTTATATATTAATAAAACAGAAATGATTTTTATATAAAAAAGACATATTAAATTATTAATTGATGATCTTGGCTTAGTGGTTAAAATTCTTTCTCACCAAATGAGAAGTTCTTGATTCAACACCCACCTAAAATATATTGTTATATAAGTATATAATATATATACATTATAATGTGCAGGTTGGTTGGGTAGGGTTGAAACTCAACTTGTAAAATCCAGTTAAATAATACATAATAAATTAATTATGAGTAGAAAAGGTTAAAAATTTAAAGTTTATAATTGGGAGAGATAAAAATATTTAGGATACGAATTAAAACACTTATCTTAAAGATTTTGGCCTAAGGTTAGGCTAAACGAGCTAAAAATCACAACGGGCCTTCACTTGGCCCAAGCCCAAGGCTTATAAGCCTAACATTTAGCCAATTTAAGCCTCATTTTTCATTCTTTGAAAGAGAGAGCAGCCGAAAGAAGAGAGAAGAAAGGGAGAGCAATGCCCTAAATACTATTCACTTAGATACATCAAGTCCACATAGTTTTTAATTCGTAACTCCGATCGAAGATCCATTTACAGCCATACGTCGCTTTCGTCGTGCTCTCCGGTTCTATCTAGCTATTGTGATAAGGAACTTCAAAATCCTTTCCCCATTTTCTATTTCTCTTCAATTTCGCATTTTTGGTTGAGGTGTTGAGGAAATTTTTATTTTCAATGATTAGGGGAGGTTCAATCTTGAGTTTTGATGAAGTTTCCACCCAAGATTACGTGAGATAAGGTAAGAAAGCTCAATCTCCTCATTATCCCTAATTTTAAGTAAAAACCCTAGTATGAATGTTGAATAAATTATTGTGATTAGATTATATGGATTAACTTGGCTTGTTTGGTTGAATTAGTGCAGTTGGAGTACGTGGTGTGATTACAAAATAATTGGTTGAAGCTTGATTCTGGCCGGAAAGGAAATTCAAGTGTTGGAAAAACCGACGTCGATAAGGTAAGGGTTTTGATTTCGGGTAAGCATTATGTAAAATTATATGAAAACCTAGGTTAATTGTCCCTAGAATAGGATTGAATGAAAATGGTGGATGTTATGATTAATTGGTTGTGATCTACGAGTTATATTTGTTGTTGAGTGATATAAGTATTTATATGTGAATGAGATTGTGATATGAATGTTTAAAATGGTAATTTATATGAAAATTGGGTCGAAGGCCGTTATAGGGTGAGGTATTTTTTTACAGGGTAAGTTGAGGTAAGCGGTGGTGTTGCCACGTGTGATATGTTGTTGAATTAATGAGAATGAGTTGAATGATTGGTTTATTGGATTGATTTTGCTTTGTGAAATTTAAGTGCTATATGTTGAGAATTTGATTGGATTTAGTTAGTTAAACTCGAACGGTTACAAGGTGAATAAGTATTGGATTTTAAGTGTCTAGTGATGGTTTGTGATAGTTTGAAATGAAGCAAATTGGAGATTTAGTGAAAAATGACATTATGCAGATTTAGGTAAAAATGTACTTTTGACCAACTTTAACGGATCAAAACTTAATAATCGAAGTTTAAAATTTGATAAAATTTATCTTAAATTAAAGGTAATAATGAGACTTTAAAATGATTTCAGAATGAAGGAAAATACAATTTTTTAGAAAAAGTTATAAACGATTAAAAATTGATGTTTTAAACTGAAATTTAAGGTGTTGCAGAAAACCAGCAAAACCAGCTGGTGTGCCCATGCACAACACTGTACATGCGCACCACTCATAACAAGTGTCGTAACTCGTGCGTACGCATTGTGCATACGAGGAGGGAATTTCAAGTTATGCGTACGCACAAGGGGTGATGCATATGCACAAGTTGGGAAGTGTTTATGATCGGTGCGTATACATAAGGGGTAATGCATACGCACATGTCCTATTTTCTCGAAAATTCTTAATTTTTTACTTTTTGGCTTTTTCGGCAAGCTTGTCAAATCCATGTAACCCTCATATAATTTAAGATCCTGAATTTTTAGAAATTAAATAATAAATTATTTATGATCTTTTATATTTATTTAAGATTTTATTTTCAGAGATTTTTTATATATAAGTTGAGCAATTTCTTATTTATAATTTAGAGCTTTAATAATTGAAAATAATGAGAATTTTATGTGCTTTAATTTGAATATTAAACTTTTGAACCTTATTTTATAAATAAAATAAAATTAATTAGTTATGTCCAATTTTCATTAATATTTATTTGAAAATAATTTGCAAGTTGATAATAAAATAGTATTTAAAAGATAATTATTTCGTATTTAATTTGGTTTTAAATTATTGCTCTATCCTTTTATTTTTATTAAAATTACTACACTACCTTAAACCCAAAATCCTTGATTTCATACACATACCCTAACCCTAACTTCATCACACACACACTAACCCTAACTCCCACTCTCTCACACCTACACAGCCACTACCCTACCCTCACCCTTTCACCCCTCAGCCAACGAAAGCAAGAAAGAAAAGAGAGGGAGCTACGAAGAGGGGAAGGAGAGGGAAGAAGGAAAGAGAGGAAGAAAGGAGAGGGGGAGATGGCGCCGACGAGGAGGAGAGAGAGACGAACACGAGGAGAAAGAGAGGAAGCTCGCATCGCTTTTAAGGTCACCAAAGAGAGTGAGAGCGCTCGCGAGGGACGCCACCGTCGCCGCAAGGAACTGCTGCCGTTGAAGCTGAGCTCGCCACCAACGTTGAAGCTCGCGTCACTGTCATGCTTTGTTGTCGTTGCTCCTAGAGTCGCTGGAAAGAGGAGTGCGAGCTTGAGGAGCCATTGCACTCTGCCGATGCCAGCTCCATCACGAGTTTCTGTAGCCACTAGAAAGGAGTCTGACCGTCCTCGTCACTAGAGACTCCTTCGCCGATCTTCCGCCGCCGTCACGGTGGTTTCCGTCGCCACTGCCTAGGTTGCTGCCGAAGGAAGAGAACTCGCCAGGAGAGGTTGTCGGAGCTACCATTGTTCGGTTCAGTCATTTCTCCTTAGTTATGGTAAGTGTTTTTGGTGCACGAATTGTGAATCACACTTTTCACAACTCGTACCACTAACCAGCAAGTGCACTGGGTCGTCCAAGTAATACCTTACGTGAGTAAGGGTCGAATCCCACGGAGATTGTTGGGTTGAAGCAATCTATGGTTATCTTGTAAATCTTAGTCAGGAAGTCAATTATGTTTATCAATTGAATTGTGAGTAACCAGTAGAGCATAAATTAAAAGTTACTTGTTGTGCAGTAATGGAGAATATGTTGGAGTTTTGGAGATGCTTTGTCTTCTGAATCTCTGCTTTCCTCTGTCTTCTTGTTCACGCACGCACGTCCCCCTATGGCAAGCTGTGTGTTGGTGGATCACCGTTGTCAATGGCTACCTTCCATCCTTCCAGTGAAAACTACGCTCACGCGCTCTGTCACAGCACGGCTAATCACCGGTTGGTTCTCGATCCGGTTGGAATAGGATTTACCATCCTTTTGCATCTGTCACTAACGCCCAGCCTTCAGGAGTTTGAAGCTCGTCACAGTCATTCAATCCTTGAATCCTACTCGGAATACCACAGACAAGGTTTAGACTTTCCGGATTCTCATGAATGCTGCCATCAGTTCTAGCTTATACCACGGAGATTCTGATTAAAGAATCTAAGAGATACTCATTCAATCAGATATAGAACGGAGGTGGTTGTCAGGCACACGTTCTTGGTTTGAGAAAGGTGATGAATGTCACTGATCGTCACCTTCATCACAGTTAAGCGCGAATGAACATCTTAGATAGGAACAAGCGTGTTTGAATAGAAAACAGAAATACTTGCATTAATTCATCGAGACACAGCAGAGCTCCTCACCCCCAACAATGGGGTTTAGAGACTCATGCCGTCAGAGAATACAAAGTTTAGATCTGAAATGTCATGAGATACAAAATAAGTCTCTAAAAGTTGTTTAAATACTAAACCAGTAGCCTAGGGTTACAAAATATGAGTGGACTATGATGGATGATGCAGAGATCCACTTCTGGGGCCCACTTGGTGTGCTGGGGCCCACTTGGTGTGTGCTGGGGCTGAGACTTTAAGCAATTCACGTGCAGAGGCCATTTGTGGAGTTGAACGCCAGTTTTTGTGCCAGTTTGGGCGTTCAACTCCAGTTTTTGATCCTTTTCTGGCGCTGGTCGCCAGAATTGGGCAGAGGACTGGCGTTGAACGCCAGTTTACGTCATCTATCCTTGTGCAAAGTATGGACTATTATATATTTCTGGAAAGCCCTGGATGTCTACTTTCCAATGCAATTGGAAGCATGCCATTTCGAGTTCTTTAGCTCCAGAAAATCCAATTTGAGTGCAGGGATGTCAGAATCCAACAGCATCAGTAGTCCTTTTTCAGCCTGAATCAGATTTTTGCTCAGCTCCTTCAATTCCAGCCAGAAAAATACCTGAAATTACAAAAAAACACACAACTCATAGTAAAGTCCAGAAATATGAATTTTTCCTAAAAACTACTAGAAATAGACGAAAAACTAACTAAAACATACTCTAAACTATATGAAATTAACCCCAAAAAGCGTATAAAATATCCGCTCATCACAACACCAAACTTAAACTGTTGCTTGTCCTCAAGCAACTAGACAAATAAAATAGAAGACTAATAGGTTGAGAGGCAATAATATCTCAGAGTTTTTGAATGAAGCTCAGATTCTAATTAGATGAGCGGGACTAGTAGCTTTTTGCTTCTGAACAGTTTTGGCATCTCACTTTATCCATTGAAGCTCAGAGTGATTGGCTTCTATAGAAACTCAGAATTCAGATAATGTTATTGATTCTCTTAGTTTCAGTGTGATGATTCTTGAACACAGCTTCTTTATGAGTCTTGGCCGTGGCCCTAAGCACTTTGTTTTCCAGTATTACCACCGGATACATAAATGCCACAGACACATAACTGGGTGAACCTTTTCAGATTGTGACTCAGCTTTGCTAAAGTCCCCAATTAGAGGTGTCCAAAGTTCTTAAGCACACTCTTCTTTTTTCGCTTGGACCTTGACTGTAACCGCTCAGTCTCAAGTTTTCACTTGACACCTTCACGCCACAAGCACATGGTTAGGGACAGCTTGGTTTAGCCGCTTAGACCAGGATTTTATTCCTTTAAGCCCTCCTATCCACTGATGCTCAAAGCCTTGGGACCCTTTTTAATTGCCCTTGCCTTTTGGTTTTAAGAGCTTTTGGCTTTTTCTGCTTGCTTCTCTCTCTTTCTCTCTCTTTTTTTTTTTTTTTTTCTGCAAGCTTTGTTCTTTGCTGCTTTTTCTTGCTTCAAGAATCATTTTTATGATTTTCAGATTATCAATAACATGTCTCATGTTCATCATTCTTTCAAGAGCCAACATATTTAACAGTCTTAAACAACAAATTCAAAAGACATATGCACTGTTTAAGCATTCATTCAGAAGACAGAAAGCATTGCCACCACATTTAACCAATTAGAATTTCTTTTATTAAACTCGAAATTTTATTGCTTCTTATTCAAAAAATCTACTATTTTATTCATGTTTAATGATGATGAGAAAAATAAACTATAGCTTAATTGGAGATAAAATCAAATAGATACTAATTACTATTCTATGACTTCTAAGGTAAACTTTTTATAAGGACACTATCACAGAGTTAAGGCAGAAATTGGAAATTAACAACCTTTATTCTGGGGGTATGGGAGTTCCTCTGATCCTTGGGAGGCTTGGTATCACAGAAGACTTTTGGCGCTTCAGTTCCCTTAAGTCACGTCCCTGCTCCTCTTGTTCTTTAAGCATATGGGTCAGCATTTGACTGTGTTCCTTCTGTTGTTTTATTATTTGCTCCATAGCTTCCTGTATCTTGGTGACAGACGTCTCAAGATATTCCCAATATTCCGCTTGAGGAATTTCTGGGAGGAATTCCTGTGCTCTCTTCTTGATATGTTCCTCCTGTGCTTGTTGTCTCTCCATTGATGCTTTGGTGATTGACTTTTCAATTAGGATATATTCAGTTATTCCCATCTTGACTCCAGCGTCCTTGCAGAGCAGAGAAATCATGCTTAGATAAGCCAACCTGGCCTCTCTTGAATTTTTGTTAGCAATCTTATAGAGCTCTGTTGAAATCAGCTGATGAACCTCCACTTCCTTTCCCATCATGATGCAATGAATCATCACTGCTCTTTTAACTGTGACTTCAGAACGGTTGCTGGTGGGCAACAGAGAACGCCCAATGAAATCCAGCCATCCTCTGGCAACTGGTTTGAGATCCTCCCTCTTAAGTTGATTTGGGACGCCCTTTGTGTTGGTGGTCCACCTGGCTCCAGGGATACAGATGTCCTCTAGAATCTTATCCAGGCTAATGTCTGCTCTCATCATTCTCCTGTTGAAGGAGTCTGGATCATCCTTTAGCTGTGGTAGCTTTAATATCTCTCTGATCTTGTCAGGGGTGGTATGAACAATCTTTCCCCTGACCATGGTCCGAAATTCGTAGCAGGCTATTCCAGATAGTCTTTGCTTGTCAGTCTGCCACATATTAGCATAGAACTCCTGGACCATGTTCCTTCCTACTTTCGTTTCAGGATTAGCTAGGACTTCCCAGTTCCTGATTCGAATTTGCTCCTGGATCTCCGGATATTCATCTTCTTTCAGATCGAATCTCACTTCCGGGATCACTGATCTCAGACCCATTACTTTAAGATAATGGTCTGAATGTTCTTTAGATAAGAACTTCCCTTGATTCCAAAGTGGTTTTGGAACGCTCTCTTTCTTGCCTCTTGGAGTGGATTATTTTCCTTTGGGAGCCATGATCTTAGTGATCTCGGATAAACACACCAAACTTAGAGGTTTGCTTGTCCTCAAGCAAAAGAAAAGAAAGGAGAGGGATAGAAGGAGATCGAGGTGCACTTGTTGATGGAGGAGGGGGGAGGCCGAACCCAATTTAAAGGGGTGGGGGGGTGGATTTTCGAAAAATTGAAGAGATAAGATAAAAATATTGAGTTGAAAAAGATAAGATAGTTTGATTTTGAAAAGATAGGATAGATTTTTGAAAAAGATAAATCTGGGTTTTTGAAAAAGATAATATGAAAAAGATATTGAAAAGATTTTAGAGTGAAAGAGATAAGATAGAAGATATAGTTTGATTTTGAAAAGATAGGATAGATTTTTGAAAAAGATAAATCTGGGTTTTTGAAAAAGATAATATGAAAAAGATATTAAAAAGATTTTAGAGTGAAAAAGATAGATTTGTTTTTGGAAAAGATTTGAAAAGAGTTGGATTGATTTTGCAAAGAGGGTGTGTGCTTATGAATTAAGATACATTTGATATTTTGAGGGTAGGATTTTTAGAAATCAGGGTTCTTGACATGTTTATGTAAATAAAATCATGTATTGAATCATAAAATTATAAATTAGAATGGAAATACGTGTGGGATTACTGGATTTGGCTCCTCCCTGTCCTCCTGGCGTTTGAACGCCCAAACACTGCCTGTTTTGGGCGTTCAGCGCCCAGTGGGTGGCCATTTCTGGCGTTGAACGCCCAAATGCTGCCATTACTGGCGTTCAGCGCCCAGTGGATGCCCATTTTGGGCGCTGAACGCCCAAAATGCCCTTTTACTGGCGTTTTCTTGCCATTGAGCTCTTTTACTCTGTTTTGTGTGCCGAGGTCTTCTGTAAATGATTATTTACCTTGTTGTCAATGAACTCTATATAAAAAATAAAGATAGAAATAGGGCAAAATGCTTAGAGGATTGTTGCCCCATGGCTGGGTTGCCTCCCAGCAAGTGCTTCTTTATTGTCTTTAGCTGGACCTTGCTAAGCTTTTAATCTAGCTTCAGCCTTGAGCATTCTTGCTCAGTGTTGCCTTCAAGATAATGCTTAATTCTCTGTCCATTGACAATGAACTTCTTATCAGAATTAATATCTTGAAGCTCCACATAACCATATGGTGACACACTTGTAATCACGTATGGTCCCCTCCACCGGGATTTCAGTTTCCCGGGGAATAGCCTGAGTCTAGAGTTAAACAACAGAACTTTTTGTCCTGGTTCAAAGATTCTAGATGACATCTTTCTGTCATGCCATTTTTTTGATTTTTCTTTATAAAGCTTGGCATTTTCGAAAGCTGTGAATCTGAATTCCTCTAGCTCATTTAGCTGGAGCAATCGTTTTTCTTCAGCTAATTTGGCATCAAAGTTTAGGAATCTGGTTGCCCAGTAGGCCTTATGTTCCAGTTCCACGGGCAGGTGACATGCCTTACCATACACCAGTTGGTATGGAGAGGTCCCTATAGGGGTCTTGAATGCTGTTCTGTAGGCCCACAGTGCATCATCCAAGCTCCGTGCCCAATCCTTTCTACGGGTATTTACTGTCCGTTCTAGGATTCTCTTTAATTCTCGATTAGAGACTTCAGCTTGCCCATTGGTTTGTGGATGATATGGAGTGGCCACCTTGTGGCGAATTCCATACCGAACCATGGCAGAGTAAAGCTGTTTATTGCAGAAGTGAGTGCCCCCATCACTGATTAGTACTCTAGGGACACCGAACCTGCTAAAAATATGTTTCTGGAGGAACTTCAGCACCGTTTTAGTATCATTGTTGGGTGTGGCAATAGCCTCAACCCATTTTGATACATAATCCACTGCCACCAGAATATAAGTGTTTGAGTTTGATGGTGGGAAAGGTCCCATGAAGTCAATTCCCCATACATCAAACAACTCTATTTCCAAGATCCCTTGTTGAGGCATGGCATAACCATGAGGCAGGTTACCAGCTCTTTGGCAACTGTCACAATTACGTACAAACTCTCGGGAATCTTTATAGAGTGTGGGCCAATAGAAGCCACATTGGAGGACCTTGGTGGCTGTTCGTTCACCTCCGAAATGGCCTCCATATTGAGATCCGTGGCAATGCCATAGGATTCTCTGTGCTTCCTCTCTGGGGACACACCTACGGATAATTCCGTCTGCACATCTCTTAAAGAGATAGGGTTCATCCCACAAGTAGTACTTTGCATCAGTAACTAATTTCTTCTTTTGTATTCTATTGTACTCCTTGGGTATGAACCTTGCAGCTTTATAGTTTGCAATATCGGCAAACCATGGTGCTTCCTGAATGGCAAATAGATGCTCATCAGGGAACGTCTCAGAGATCTCAAGAAAGGGGAGGGACGTCCCTTTCACTGGCTCTATCCGGGACAGATGATCAGCCACTTGGTTCTCTGTCCCTTTTCTGTCTCTTATTTCTATATCAAACTCTTGCAGAAGCAATACCCATCTGATGAGCCTGGGTTTTGAATCCTGCTTTGTGAGTAGATATTTAAGAGCAGCATGGTCAGTATACACAATCACTTTTGATCCTACTAAGTATGATCTGAACTTGTCAATGGCGTAAACCACTGCAAGTAGTTCCTTTTCTGTGGTTGTATAATTTTTCTGGGCATCATTTAGAACGCGACTGGCATAATAAATGACATGCAGAAGCTTGTCATGCCTCTGTCCCAATACTGCACCAATGGCATGATCACTGGCATCACACATTAACTCAAATGGCAATGTCCAGTCTGGTGTAGAAATGACTGGTGCTGTGACCAGCTTAGCTTTCAACGTTTCAAACGCCTGCAGGCATGCTGTGTCAAACACAAATGGCATGTCAGCAGCTAGCAGATTGCTTAGAGGTTTTGCGATTTTTGAAAAATCCTTTATAAACCTCCTATAGAATCCTGCATGCCCCAGAAAGCTTCTGATTGCCTTAACATTGGCAGGTGGTGGTAATTTTTCAATTACCTCTATTTTTGCTTGATCCACCTCTATTCCCTTGTTTGAGATTTTATGCCCAAGAACAATTCCTTCAGTCACCATGAAGTGACACTTTTCCCAGTTTAAAACTAGGTTGGTTTCTTGGCATCTTTTCAGAACAAGTTTCAGGTGATCAAGACAGGAGCTGAATGAGTCTCCATATACTGAGAAGTCATCCATGAAGACTTCCAGAAATTTTTCCACCATATCAGAGAAAATAGAGAGCATGCATCTCTAGAAGGTTGCAGGTGCATTGCATAGCCCAAAGGGCATCCTTCTATAAGCAAACACTCCAGATGGACATGTGAATGCTGTTTTCTCTTGATCTTGGGGATCTACTGCAATCTGGTTATAGCCTGAGTAGCCATCCAAAAAGCAGTAATAATCATGACCTGCTAGTCTCTCTAGCATCTGGTCTATGAATGGTAAAGGAAAATGATCCTTTCTGGTGGCTGTATTGAGCCTTCTGTAGTCAATACACATGCGCCACCCTGTAACTATTCTTGTTGGAACCAGTTCATTTTTTTCATTATGAATCACTGTCATGCCTCCCTTTTTTGGGACGACTTGAACAGGGCTCACACAGGGGCTATCAGAAATGGGATAAATAATCCCAGCCTCTAGTAATTTGGTGACCTCTTTCTGCACCACTTCCTTCATGGCTGGATTTAGCCGCCTCTGTGGTTGAACCACTGGTTTGGCATTATCCTCCAGTAGGATTTTGTGCATGCATCTAGCTGGGCTTATGCCCTTAAGGTCACCTATGGACCACCCAAGAGCTGTCTTGTGTGTCCTTAGCACTTGAATAAGTGCTTCCTCTTCCTGTGAATTTAAAGCAGAGCTTATGATCACTGGAAAGGTGTCACCTTCTCCTAGAAATGCATATTTCAAGGATGGTGGCAGTGGCTTGAGCTCTGGTTTAGGAGGTTTTTCCTCTTTCAGAAGAAAGTTCAGAGGCTCTTTCATGTCCCCTGAATCCTCCAAATCAGGCTGAACATCTTTAAAGATGTCTTCCAACTCTGATTCGAGACTCTCAGCCATGTTGATCTCTTCTACCAAAGAGTCAATAAGGTCAACTTTTATGTAGTCTGTTGATGTGTCTGGATGCTGCATGGCTTTGACAGCGTTCAACTTGAACTCGTCATCGTTGACTCTCAGGGTTATTTCCCCCTGTTGGACGTCAATGAGGGATCGTCCAGTTGCTAGGAAGGGTCTTCCTAGAATGAGAGTGGCACTCTTGTGCTCCTCCATTTCCAGCACAACAAAGTCAGTGGGAAAGGCGAATGGCCCAACTCTGACAATCATGTCCTCAATCACTCCTGATGGGTATTTAGTGGAACCATCAACAAGTTGGAGACATATCCGGGTTGGTTTAACTTCTTCAGTTAAGCCAAGCTTCCTGATAGTGGATGCAGGTATTAGGTTGATGCTTGCCCCAAGATCGCATAAGGCTGTCTTGGTGCAATCACCTTCCAATATGCATGGTATCAGAAAACTCCCAGGGTCTTTAAGCTTTTCAGGAAAGCTTTTCAGAATGACTGCACTGCATTCTTCAGTGAGGAGAACTCTTTCTGTTTCTCTCCACTCCTTTTTATGACTCAAGATCTCTTTCATGAACTTGGCATAAGAAGGTATTTGCTCAAGTGCCTCTGCAAAAGGAATCTTTATTTCAAGAGTCCTTAGATAATCTGCAAAGCGAGCAAATTGCTTATCCTGCTCCTCTTTCCGGAGTTTTTGAGGATAAGGTATCTTGGCTTTATATTCCTCAACCTTAGTGGTTAAAGAAGCCTTTTTAGAGGGGTTGTTATCAGCACTTGTGTGTGTCTGATCCCTCACTGGCAATTGAGTACCAGAATCAGAAGCTGGAGTGACGTTAGATGCCAACTCCCTGTCTGTTCCTGTCGCCTGAACGCCAGAAATGTGCCCATTTTGGGCGTTCAACGCTGGATTATGCCCCCTTTGGGCGTTCAACGCCAGATTCTTGCCCATTTCTGGCGTTGAACGCCAATCCTGCCTTGTTTCTGGCGCTGAACGCCAGTTTTGGGCATGGTCTGGGCGTTCAGCGCCAGCCTTCCACCCATTTTCTGGCGTTTTAGTGCCAGAATTATTTTTTCCTGGGCTCTTACTGTCCTCAGGGGAATCTTTGGTGGGTCGCTCATTTCTTGAATTTTTGATGCCTTGAGGTGGGGTATTTAATGTTTTCCCACTTCTTAATTGAACTGCTTGGCATTCTTCTGCTATTTGCTTTGATAGCTGCTGCTTTGTTTGCTTAAACTGTTCGTCCATATGTATATTAGCTATCCTTGTCTCCTGTAACCTGTCTTTGAATTCAGCTAGCTGTTTTGTTAGAAAATCTAATTGCTGATTGAATTCAGTAGCTTGTTTTACAGTATTGAATTCAGCAGTTACTGTTTTAACCTCTTCATTCATGGAAGGGTTGCTGCTTAGATACAGATGCTGATTCCTGGCAACTGTATCAATGAGCTCTTGAGCTTCTTCAATTGTCTTTCTCATATGGATAGATCCACCAGCTGAGTAATCTAAAGACATCTGAGCTCCTTCTGCAAGCCCATAGTAGAAGATGTCTAACTGAACCCACTCTGAAAACATTTCAGAGGGGCATTTTCGTAGCATCTCTCTGTATCTCTCCCAGGCATCATAAAGAGATTCATTATCTCCTTATTTAAAGCCTTGGATGTCCAGCCTTAGCTGTGTCATCCTTTTTGGAGGGAAATATTGATTCAGGAATTTTTCTGTCAGCTGTTTCCATGTTCTTATGCTGGCCTTAGGTTGGTTATTTAACCACCTCTTGGCTTGATCTTTTATAGCAAATGGAAACAGTAATAGTCTGTAGACATCCTGATCTATTTCCTTATCATGTACTGTGTCAGCAATTTGTAAAAATTGTGCCAGAAACTCTGTAGTTTCTTCCTGTGGAAGACCGGAATACTGGCAACTTTGCTGCACCATGATAATGAGCTGAGGATTCAACTCAAAGCTACTGACTCCAATGGAGGGTATGCAGATGTTACTTCCATATGAAGCAGTAGAGGGGTTAGAATATGACCCCAGAGTCTTCCTGGACTGTTCATTTCCACTTATGTCCATGATGGATCTATGGATATAACTTGGACAGATTTACCTTTTTATTTATTTTATTTTATAAGAAGTAAATACTTTAAATAAAATAAAATAACTAAAAAGAATTTGAATTTTGAAGTTAAAAAAAAATTTTTTTTTTCTTTTTTTTTTTAAACGAAAAAAAAAGAAATTAATTAGTTAAAAAAAGAAATTTTTGAAAAAGAGGGAAGATATTTTCGAAAATTAGAGAGAGGGAGAGTTAGTTAGGTAGTTTTGAAAAAGTTAAGAAACAAACAAAAAGTTAGTTAGTTAGTTGAAACAAATTTTGAAAAGATAAGAAGTTAGGAAGTTAGAAGAGATATTTTGAAAAGATATTTTTGAATTTAGTGAGGAGAGAGAAAAACAATAAGATAGTACAAGATTTAAAATTTTTTAGATCTAATGCTCCTTGTTTTCGAAAAATTTGGAGGGAAAACACCAAGGAACACCAAACTTAAAAAATTTTAAGATCAAGACACAAGGAAAACTCAAGAACACTTTGAAGACTCACAAGAACACAAGAACATGAAGAAAGAACACCAAACTTAAAATTTTTAGAAAACCAAACCAAAATTTTCGAAAACCAAAGGGAAATCAACAAGAAAACACCAAACTTTAAGTTTGGCACAAAATTTAATAGAGAAAATATTATTTATGAAAAAGAAGGTTTTGAAAAGAATATAAAAGACTCTAACCCAATTACCAAGAACACAGATTAATGCTCTAGCCAAATGAGTTATGGGACCTTCAAAAATTTTAAGAAAGATTATTTTTGAAAACACCAAACATAAAGTTTGGCACTGGATTTAATAGAAAAATTATTTTTGAAAAAGGTTTTTTTAAAAAAAAAATATGATAGCCAATTATCATGAACATAAACACCACGTTCTAAATAACTGAGCTATAAGTTTAAAGTATTTTAACAAGGGATAAATAATAAAAGACTCCAAACCAAAAAAAAAGAAAGATTTTTCCTAATCTAAGCAACAAAATAATCCGTTAGTTGTTCAAACACGAACAATCCCCGGCAACGGCGCCAAAAACTTGGTGCACGAATTGTGAATCACACTTTTCACAACTCGTACCACTAACCAGCAAGTGCACTGGGTCGTCCAAGTAATACCTTACGTGAGTAAGGGTCGAATCCCACGGAGATTGTTGGGTTGAAGCAATCTATGGTTATCTTGTAAATCTTAGTCAGGAAGTCAATTATGTTTATCAATTGAATTGTGAGTAACCAGTAGAGCATAAATTAAAAGTTACTTGTTGTGCAGTAATGGAGAATATGTTGGAGTTTTGGAGATGCTTTGTCTTCTGAATCTCTGCTTTCCTCTGTCTTCTTGTTCACGCACGCACGTCCCCTATGGCAAGCTGTGTGTTGGTGGATCACCGTTGTCAATGGCTACCTTCCATCCTTCCAGTGAAAACTACGCTCACGCGCTCTGTCACAGCACGGCTAATCACCGGTTGGTTCTCGATCCGGTTGGAATAGGATTTACCATCCTTTTGCATCTGTCACTAACGCCCAGCCTTCAGGAGTTTGAAGCTCGTCACAGTCATTCAATCCTTGAATCCTACTCGGAATACCACAGACAAGGTTTAGACTTTCCGGATTCTCATGAATGCTGCCATCAGTTCTAGCTTATACCACGGAGATTCTGATTAAAGAATCTAAGAGATACTCATTCAATCAGATATAGAACGGAGGTGGTTGTCAGGCACACGTTCTTGGTTTGAGGAAGGTGATGAATGTCACTGATCGTCACCTTCATCACAGTTAAGCGCGAATGAACATCTTAGATAGGAACAAGCGTGTTTGAATAGAAAACAGAAATACTTGCATTAATTCATCGAGACACAGCAGAGCTCCTCACCCCCAACAATGGGGTTTAGAGACTCATGCTGTCAGAGAATACAAAGTTTAGATCTGAAATGTCATGAGATACAAAATAAGTCTCTAAAAGTTGTTTAAATACTAAACCAGTAGCCTAGGGTTACAAAATATGAGTGGACTATGATGGATGGTGCAGAGATCCACTTCTGGGGCCCACTTGGTGTGCTGGGGCCCACTTGGTGTGTGCTGGGGCTGAGACTTTAAGCAATTCACGTGCAGAGGCCATTTGTGGAGTTGAACGCCAGTTTTTGTGCCAGTTTGGGCGTTCAACTCCAGTTTTTGATCCTTTTCTGGCGCTGGTCGCCAGAATTGGGCAGAGGACTGGCGTTGAATGCCCGTTTACGTCCTCTATCCTTGTGCAAAGTATGGACTATTATATATTGCTGGAAAGCCCTGGATGTCTACTTTCCAATGCAATTGGAAGCATGCCATTTCGAGTTCTGTAGCTCCAGAAAATCCAATTTGAGTGCAGGGATGTCAGAATCCAGCAGCATCAGCAGTCCTTTTTCAGCCTGAATCAGATTTTTGCTCAGCTCCTTCAATTCCAGCCTGAAAAATACCTGAAATTACAGAAAAACACACAACTCATAGTAAAGTCCAAAAATATGAATTTTTCCTAAAAACTACTAGAAATAGACTAAAAACTAACTAAAACATACTCTAAACTATATGAAATTAACCCCAAAAAGCGTATAAAATATCCGCTCATCAGTTTTCATTTTGGAACCGTTGAAATTAGTATTCTGTTATAGCCTGTTAGAGATTCTGAGTTGTTGCTTATGTAGGGTCGAGTTTCGGTTCTAGCATACTGAGTTTAACGACTATTTCATGCGACGTCAAAAAGCCATCACTGGAGCTGCCGCTGCTTTGCTCTCTCACTTGTTCATAACTACGGTAAGCTGATCCTTGCTCTGAAACCCTGTAGTTATCATTTTGTTATATATTACTAAGGTTCTCGTAACGTTAATATCTCAGAGTCAAGTTACTATTATTGAATGGTGCTTTTGTGGATGTTGTTGCAACGGGAAATAGTCAAAACTGATGCCACTACTGCGAGATAAGAATAGAAACGGAGTTTGTCGCATAGTTAAGTCACGATCGAGGTATGGGCTTTTCTTAAAATATATTTTATATTATTATTGATTCGAGAAATACATTTTTGGTGATTATGTGAGTCTTATGGATTGATGGAATTATTTTGGGTGAATGTGATTGTTTACTTGATTGAATTCTTGACTGATTGAGTTGGCATTGTGGTAGTTAATGAAAGCGTGATTTGGAAATCTGATTTATATATTTATATTGAGAAATGGTTTTATATTGGAAATCTAATTTATATATTTATATTGAGAAATGGTTTTGTATTTGAAAATTTGAACTGTATGTTTTATTGAGGAATAATTTGTTTTTGAACCTGATGAAAAAGATTGAGAAATAGTTTGGATAGAGCCCTTGAAGGGTGGCAAAAGTCCCAGTTTTAGGGAAAGTACTGCCGAAATTTTTATAAGTGTTAAATTTCATAATTAGGATTAATTTATTTTGGGTTTGATTAATTGTGAAAAGAATTTTGTTTTGGTGGCGTTTTAAGCGAAAAATGAAGTTATAGAAATGGGTATTTAAGATTGAACGGTTTTCGAGTTTTTGAGAAAAATTTTTGACCTTGAAAAGAAGTTGAAGTTGGTTAATTTGATTGCAGCATTCTGTCTTGAGAAATTTTAGATGAGGTAAAGTATTTGAGCTTGATTTGGTAAAAATGAAATGGATTTTGATACTTTTAAAAAATGTCTTAAACTTAAAAGTGAAGCAAAAAATTGTTTTAGGGGAACTCAATTCAATCGAAAGTGAGCTATTTTATTTATTCTAATTAAGGAGTTATGATTTAAGGATCTAAAGGAATATAAAGAAATGAGATTGGTTGCCGCTCCCCTAAATTCTAGAGACCTTACCTTGGGATTTAATTAATAAATCTTGATTTAAAGTACTTAAATGATTAATATAAGTACAAATGATTTATGTCGTTTCAATTAGTAATGTAATTGGTAAACATAATGATTTTTGAGTTTTCTAAAAGTGGTTTGAACTGGATCTAGTTTTAAAGTTGGTTTTGGGAACTTTGATTAAGTGGAAATGAGTTTTATAAAAGGAAAATGATTTAAGAAAAAAGTGTTGAATGGCGTATTGATTTGATAAAGTTTTTGACACACTCTATTGATGCAATGTGATGTAATTCTTTGATACACTCCATTGATGTGGTGTGATATAATTATCTGGACATGCTCCATTGATGCGGTGTGATGTGACGCACTCCGTTGTTGTGGTGTGGTGTAAGGCAAAGACAGTGGTTGAAGCCTGCTTGCTTGTTCCGGCAAGGACGGTTGGTGTTATCCCGCATGCTTGTGGAACCTACGAGTAAGGAAGGTTTGTTAATCGCGCTTATTCGAGTCAGGTCTGTCAATATAACCAATGCATAAGCTCATGGCCAGTAGGACAAACATGCATTATATGCATCTATGTGACATTATTTGGGTGTGTATATTGTAATTGGTTTGCCTATCTGAATATTTATGTTTAACTGCTAATTGCCATACTTGCTGTAATTGCTCTTGATTGTATTTTAACTTCATTACTTGGGATTGATAATTTTGGTTTTAAACAAATGATCGTTTGATTTTGAAATAGAGATTGAGGTTTGGTAAATTAATGAATGAGAATCGTATGAGATTGGGAATGAAATAATATGAAGAAGAGAAAAAGATTCATAAGGCGAGCATCGATCACTGCCGTAAACGCACTTTGATTTCATATAAATATATCCTTTTATGACAATTCTACAACTTTCTGGTAAGACCATGTCGTTAGGTTCTCACTCCCTACAACCTTATCTTTTCAGGAAACAGACAAAGAAGCTTATGAAGAGTTACTGCACTTTTAATTATGCGATATTGTTGCATTATCTTAGTTATTATTTTTTCCTCGCCGTTATTATTATATTTTTATACAGAGGGATAGGAGTCTGGTGCAAGAAATTGTGATCATCAATGGCGCCATCAACATGGTACGCTCAATTGTAATCTCAACTCTTTATCACAACTTCGCACAACTAACCAGCAAGTGCACTGGGTCGTCCAAGTAATAAACCTTACGCGAGTAAGGGTCGATCCCATGGAGATTGTTGGTATGAAGCAAGCTATGGTCATCTTGTAAATCTCAGTCAGGCAGATATCAAAAGGTTATAGAGTTTTCGAAATTAAATAATAAGTAAACATAAAATAGGGATAGAGATACTTATGTAAATCCTTGGTGAGAGTTTCAGATAAGCGTATAGAGATGCTTTCGTTCCTCTGAATCTTTGCTTTCCCGCTGTCTTCATCCAATCAGTCTTACTCCTTTCCATTGTTGGCTTTATGTAAGGACATCACCGTTGTCAATGGCTACTTTTAATCCTCTCTGGAAAATGGTCTAATGCGCTGTCACTGCATGGCTAATCGTCTGGAGGCATCACCCTTATCAATGGCTGTATCCCATCCTCTTGTGAAAATGGTCCAAATGCTCTGTCACAGCACGGCTAATCATCTGAGGTTCTCGATCATACTGGAATAGGATTCACCCTCCTTTTGCGTCTGTCACTACGCCCAGCACTCGCGAGTTTGAAGTCCGTCACAGTCATTCAATCCCAGAGTCCTACTCGGAATACCACAGACAAGGTTTAGACTTTCCGGAATCTCATGAATGCCGCCATCAATCTAGCTTATACCACGAAGATTTTGATTAAGAGATCCAAGAGATACTCATTCAATCTAAAGTAGAACGGAAGTGGTTGTCAGGCACGCGTTCATAGGGAATGATGATGATTGTCATGTTCATCACATTCAGGTTGAAGTGCGAATGAATATCTTAGAAGCGGAATAAGTTGATTTGAATAGAAAAACAGTAGTACTTTGCATTAATCTTTGAGGAACAGCAGAGCTCCACACCTTAATCTATGGAGTGCAGAAACTCTACCGTTAAAAATACATAAGTGAAAGGTCCAGGCATGGCCAAATGGCCAGCCCCCATGATCTAAGAACTAGGCGTCCAAAGATGTCTAATACAATAGTAAAAAGTCCTATTTATAATAAACTAGCTACTAGGGTTTATAGAAGTAAGTAATTGATGCATAAATCCACTTCCGAGGCCCACTTGGTGTGTGCTTGGGCTGAGCTTGAATGTTACACGTGCAGAGGCTCTTTCTGGAGTTGAACGCCAGGTTGTAACATATTTCTGGCATTCAACTCTGGTTTCTGACTTGTTTCTGGCATTTAACTCCAGACAGCAGCGTAGAACTGGCATTCAACGCCCTTTTACGTCGTCTAAACTCGTTCAAAGTATAGATTATTATGCATTGCTGGAGAGCCCTGGATGTCTAATTTCCAACGCAATTAGAAGCACGCCATGTTGAGTTCTGTAGCTCTAGAAAACCCACTTTGAGTGTAGGGAGGTCAGAATCCAACAGCATCAGTAATCCTTCTTTAACCTCTGAATCTAATTTTTGCTCAAGTCCCTCAATTTGAGCCAGAAAAAATACCTGAAATCTTAGAAAAATACACAAACTCATAGTAAAGTTCAGAAATGTGAATTTAACATAAAAACTAATAAAAATATCCCTAAAAGTAACTAGATTCTACTAAAAACATACTAAAAACAATGCCAAAAAACGTATAAATTATCCGCTCATCACAACACCAAACTTAAATTGTTGCTTGCCCCCAAGCAACTGAAAATCAAATAGGATAAAAAGAAGAGAATATACTATAAATTCCAAACTATCAATGAAACGTAGCTCCAATCAGATGTGCGGGACTTGTAGCTTTTTGCCTCTTGAATAGTTTTGACATCTCACTTTATCCATTGAAGTTCAGAATGATTGGCTTCTATAGGAACTCAGAGTTCAGATAGTGTTATTGACTCTCCTAGTTCAGTATGATGATTCTTGAACACAGCTATTTTATGAGTCTTGGCCGTGGCCCTAAGCACTTTGTTTTCCAGTATTACCACCGGATACATAAATGCGACAGACACATAATTGGGTGAACCTTTTCAGATTGTGACTCAGCTTTGCTAAAGTCCCCAATTAGAGGTGTCCAGGGTTCTTAAGCACACTCTTTTTTTTTGCTTTGGACCTTGACTTTAACCGCTCAGTCTCAAGTTTTCACTTGACACCTACACGCCACAAGCACATGGTTAGGGACAGCTTGGTTTAGCCGCTTAGACCAGGATTTTATTCCTTTAGGCCCTCCTATCCACTGATGCTCAAAGCCTTGGGATCCTTTTTATTTGCCCTTGCCTTTTAGTTTTAAGGGTTATTGGCTTTTTGCTCTTGCCTCTTGGTTTTAAGAGCTTTTGACTTTTTCTGCTTGCTTTTTCTTTTTCTTTCTATTTTTTTCGCCTATATTTTTTTTTCTTTTTTTTTTCTGCAAGCTTTGTTCTTTTCTGCTTTTTCTTGCTTTAAGAATCATTTTTATGATTTTTCAGATTATCAAATAACATGTCTCCTGGTCATCATTCTTTCAAGAGCCAACATATTTAACATTCATGAACAACAACTTCAAAAGACATATGCACTGTTCAAGCATACATTCAGAAAACAAGAAGCATTGTCACCACATCAATATAATTAAACTAAGTTCAAGGATAAGTTCGAAACTCATGTATTTTTTGTTCTTTTGAATTAAAACATTTTTCATTTAAGAGAGGTGATGGATTCATAGGACGTTCATAACTTTAAGGCATAGTGACTAAATACTAATGATCATGTAATGAAGACACAAACATAGATAAGTACTTAAACATAGAAAATGAAAAACAGAGAATGTAAGAACAAGGAATGAGTCCACCTTAGTGATGGTGGCGTTTCCTTCTTGAGGAACCAATGATATCCTTGAGCTCTTCTATGTCTCTTCCTTGTCTTTGTTGCTCCTCCCTCATTACTTTTTGATCTTCTCTAATTTCATGAAGGATGATGGAGTGCTCTTGATGTTCCACCCTTAGTTGTCCCATGTTGGAGCTTAATTCTCCTAGGGAGGTGTTGATTTGCTCCCAATAGTTTTGTGGAGGAAAATGTATTTGAGGCATCTCCGGGATCTCATGGTGATGAGCTTCATGCGCCTCTTGAGCTCCATGAATGGGCTCTCTTGCTTGCTCCATCCTTTTCATAGTGATGGGCTTCTCTTCCTCAATGGGAATGTCTCCTTCTATGAAAGCTCCAGCTGAGTAACATAGATGGCAAATAAGATGAGGAAAAGCTAGCCTTGCCATGGGGGATGACTTTTCGGCTATTTTGTAGAGTTCAAGGGAGATGACTTCATGAACTTCTACTTCCTCTCCAATCATGATGCTATGAATCATGATGGCCCGATCCACAGTAACTTCGGATCGGTTGCTAGTGGGGATGATGGAGCGTTGTATGAACTCTAACCATCCTCTAGCTACAGGCTTGAGGTCCAGTCTTCTTAGTTGAACCGGCTTGCCTTTGGAGTCAATCTTCCATTGAGCTCCTTCCACACATATGTCCATGAGGACTTGGTCCAACTTTTGATTAAAGTTGACCCTTCTAGTGTAGGGGCGTGCATTTCCTTGCATCATAGGCAAGTTAAACGCCAACCTTACATTTTCCGGACTAAAATCTAAGTATTTCCCCCGAACCATGGTGAGATAATTCTTTGGGTCCGGGTTCTTACTTTGATCATGGTTCCTAGTGATCCATGCATTGGCATAGAACTCTTGAACCATTAGGATGCCAACTTGTTGGATGGGTTTTGTTAGAACTTCCCAACCTCTTCTTTGGATTTCATGTCGGATCTCCGGATACTCATTCTTCTTGAGCTTGAAATGGACCTCGGGGATCACCTTCTTCTTGGCCACAACATCATAGAAATGGTCTTGATGAGCTTTGGAGATGAATCTTTCCATCTCCCATGACTTGGAGGTGGAAGCTTTTGTCTTCTCTTTCCCTTTTCTAGAGGATTCTCCGGTCTTAGGTGCCATCAATGGTAATGGAAAAACAAAAAGCTTATGCTTTTACCACACCAAACTTAGAATTTTGCTCGCCCTCGAGCAAGAAAAGAAAGAATGGATGAAGAAGAAGAAGAAAAGGAAGAGAGGGGAAGGGAGATGTGTTTCGGTCAAGAAGGGGAAGAGAGGGTTGTGTTGTGTGAATTGGAAGAAGAATGGAGGGCTATATATAGGGAAGGGAGGGGGGTAAGGTTTCGGCCATATAGGGTGGGTTCGGGTGGGAAATTGATTTTGAATTTTGAAGGTAGGTGGTGTTTATGAGGTAGGTTTATCGGGAAGAGTGGGTGGATGTGAGTGGTAAAGTGGTGATAGGGAAGAGAGATTGAGGTGATTGGTGAAGAGTTTTGGAGAAGAGTGTTTATGGGATTGTGTGAAAGAGGGGTGAGAAGAAGTGAGTGGAGGTAGGTAGGGATCCTGTGGGGTCCACAGATCCTGAGGTGATCCTGTGGGGTCCACAGATCCTGAGGTGTTCAAGGATTTACAACCTTGCACCCAATTAGGCATGCAAAATGCCCTTGCACACAACTCTGGGCGTTCATCGCCAGATTGGTGCTTGTTCTGGGCATTGAACGCCCATTTGTTGCCCATTTTTGGCGTTGAACGCCAGAACCATGCTTGTTCTGGGTGTTCAGCGCCAGCTCTTTTCCAGGGTGCAATTCTGGCGTTCAAACGCCCAGATGCTGCCCATTTTGGGCGTTCAGCGCCAGAACCATGCTCTGTTCTGGCGTTGAACGCCAGCAAGATGCTTCTTACTCGCGTTTAAACGCCAGTAAGGTCGTCCTCCAGGGTGTGATTTTTCTTCTGCTGTTTTTGATTCTGTTTTCAATTTTTATATTTATTTTGTGACTCCACATGATCATGAACCTATAAAGACATATAACTAAGAAAAATATAGTTAGATAAAAATTGGGTTGCCTCCCAACAAGCGCTTCTTTAATGTCAATAGCTTGACAGTGGGCTCTCATGGAGCCTCACAGATGTGCAGAGCATTGTTGAGACTCTCCAACACCAAACTTAGAGTTTGGATATGGGAGTTCAACACCAAACTTAGAGTTTGGTTGTGGCCTCCTAACACCAAACTTAGAGTTTGATTGTGGGTGCTCTGGTTGACTCTGCAATGAGAGAAGCTTGCTGTGCTTCCTCTCCATTGGTACAGAGAGAGATCCTTGAGTTTTAAACACAAGGTTGTCCTCGTTTAATTGAAGGATCAATTCTTCTCTATCCACATCAATCACAGCTCTTGCTGTGGCTAGGAAAGGTCTTCCAAGGATGATGAATTCATCCTCATCCTTCCCAGTATCTAGGACTATGAAATCAGCAGGGATGTAAAGGCCTTCAACCTTTACTAACACGTCCTCTACTTGTCCATAAGCCTATTTTCTTGAATTGTCTGCCATCTCTAATGAGATTTTAGTGGCTTGCACCCCATAGATTCCCAGTTTCTCTATTACAAAGAGGGGCATGAGGTTTATCCTTGAACCAAGGTCACACAGAGCCTTCTCAAAGGTTATGGTGCCTATGGTACAAGGTATTAAGAACTTTCCAGGATCCTGTTTCTTCTGAGGCAATCTCAGTTGATCCAGATCACTTAGTTCATTGGTGAACAAGGGAGGTTCATCTTCCCAAGTCTCAATACCAAATAATTTGGCATTCAGCTTCATGATTGCACCAAGAAACTTGGCAGCTTGCTCTTCAGTAACATCCTCATTCTCTTTAGAAGAGGAATACTCATCAGAGCTCATGAATGACATAAGGAGGTTTAATGGAATCTCTATGGTCTCTAGATGAGTCTCAGATTCCTTTGGTTCCTCAAAGGGAAGCTCCTTATTGATCACTGGACGTCCCAGGAGGTCTTCCTCCTTGGGATTCACGTCCTCTCCTTCCTTCACAGGTTCGGCCATGGTGATTAATTCAATGGCCTTGCACTCTCCTTTTGGATTTTCTTCTGTATTGCTTGGGAGAGTACTAGGAGGGATTTCAGTGATCCTTTTACTCAGCTGGCCCACTTGTGCCTCCAAATTTCTAATGGATGACCTTGTTTCATTCATGAAACTCACAGTGGCCTTAGATAGATCAGAGACAAAGTTTGCTAAATTAGAGGTATTTTGTTCAGAGTTCTCTGTCTGTTGCTGAGTGGATGATGGAAAAGGTTTACTATTGTTAAACCTATTTCTTCCACCATTATTAAAGCCTTGTTGAGGCTTTTGAGCCTTCCATGAGAAATTTGGATGATTTCTCCATGATGGGTTATAGGTGTTTCCATAAGGTTCACCCATATAATTTACCTCTGCTATTGCAGGGTTTTCAGGATCATAAGCTTCTTCTTCAGAAGATGCCTCTTGAGTACTGTTGGATGCAGCTTGCATTCCATTCAGACTCTGAGAAATCATATTGACTTGCTGAGTCAATATTTTATTCTGAGCCAATATGGCATTCAGAGTATCAATTTCAAGAACTCCCTTCTTCATAGGCGTCCCATTACTCACAGGATTCCTCTCAGAAGTGTACATGAACTGGTTATTAGCAACCATGTCAATGAGTTCTTGAGCTTCTGCATGCGTTTTCTTTAGGTGAATGGATCCACCTGCAGAAGTATCCAATGACATCTTAGCCAATTCAGATAGACCATCATAGAATATATCCAGAAAGGTCCATTCTGAAAGCATGTCAGAAGGACACTTTTTGGTCAGTTGCTTGTATCTTTCCCAAGCTTCATAGAGGGATTCACCTTCTTTCTGTCTGAAGGTTTGAACATCCACTCTAAGCTTGCTCAGCTTTTGAGGAGGAAAGAACTTGGCTAAGAAAGCCGTGACCAGCTTGTCCCAAGAGTTCAGGCTATCTCTGGGTTGAGAGTCCAACCACACTCTAGCTCTGTCTCTTACAGCAAAAGGGAAAAGCATGAGCCTGTAGACTTCAGGATCTACTCCATTAGTCTTAACAGTATCACATATCTGCAAGAATTCAGTTAGGAATTGAAAAGGATCTTCAGATGGAAGTCCATGAAACTTGCAGTTCTGCTGCATCAGAGAAACTAGCTGAGGTTTCAGCTCAAAGTTGTTTGCTCCAATGGCAGGAATGGAGATGCTTCTTCCATGTAAATTAGAATTAGGTGCTGTAAAGTCACCAAGCATTCTCCTTGCATTATTGTTGTTGGGTTCGGCTGCCATCTCCTTTACTTGTTCGAAATTTTCAATAAGGTTGTCTCTGGATTGTTGTAATTTAGCTTCTCTTAGTTTCCTCTTCAGAGTCCTTTCAGGTTCTGGATCAGCTTCAACAAGAATGCCTTTTTCCTTGTTCCTGCTCATAAGAAAGAGAAGAGAACAAGAAAAGAAGAGGAATCCTCTATGTCACAGTAAAGAGGTTCCTTATTGTTAGTAGAAGAAGAAAAGGAATAGGGGTGAAGAAGAATGAAGAATCCAAACACAAGGGTAAGGATAGGAGCATTGATGTGAGATGAAGAGAAGTGTTAGTAGATGAATAAATAATTTAGAAGGAGATGAGGGAGAAGGATTTTCGAAAATTATTTTTGAAAAAGAGTTAGTGATTTTCGAAAATAGTTTTTTGAAAAAGGTTAGTAAATTTTTGAAAATTAAAATCAAAAATTAAAATAATTAGTCAATAAAAAAGAAATTTTGAAAAAGAGGGAAGATATTTTCAAAAATTAGAGAGAGAGAGAGAGAGTTAGTTAGGTAGTTTTGAAAAAGATAAGAAACAAACAAAAAGTTAGTTAGTTAGTTGAAACAAATTTTGAAAAGATAAGGAGTTAGGAAGTTAGAAAAGATATTTTGAAATCAAGTTTTTGAAAAAGATATGATAAGAAAATATTTTTGAAAAGATATGATTGAAATTAGTTTTGAAAAAGGTTTGATTTTTAAAATCACAATTAATGACTTGATTCACAAGAAATCATGAGATATGATTCTAGAACTTAAAGTTTGAATCTTTCTTAACAAGCAAGTAACAAACTTGAAATTTTTTGAATCAAAACATTAATTGATGATGTTATTTTTGAAAATTATGAGATAAAATTAAGAAAAGATTTTTGAAAAATATTTTTGTAATTTTCGAAAATAACTAAGAAAAATGAAAAAGATTTTATTTTTGAAAAAGATTTTGAAAAAGATAAGATTTTTAAATTGAAAATTTGATTTGACTCATAAAAACAACTAGATTTTAAAATTTTTTGAAAAAGTCAAATCTAATTTTCGAAATTTTAAGAGAGAAAAATGGAAAGATATTTTTTTTTTCGAAATTTTTATGATGAGAGAGAAAAACACTAAAAATGCTCAATGCATGGAATTTTTAGATCAAAACAATGAATGCATGCAAGAATGCTATGAATGTCAAGATGAACACCAAGAACACTTTGAAGATCATGATGAACATCAAGAACATATTTTTTAAAATTTTTATATGCAAAGAAAACATGCAAGACACCAAACTTAGAAATCTTTCATGTTTAGACTCTATGGATGCAAAAATGCACATGAAAAACAAGAAAAGATGCAAAACAAGAAAATATGAAGATCAAACAAGAGGACTTACCGAGAACAACTTGAAGATCATGAAGAACACTATGAATGTATGAGTTTTTCGAAAATTTTATGCAAATTTTAAAACATGCAATTGACACCAAACTTATAACATGACACATGACTCAAACAAGAAACACAAAAATATTTTTTTGATTTTTATGATTTTATGATTTTTTTGTATTTTCTTTTAATTTTTTCGAAAATCATTTGAAAAAGAAAAATAAGGATTCCAAAATTTTTAATATGAATTCCAGGAATCTTATGCTCTTTAATCTAAAGCTCCAATCAAAGGGTCAGGCATGGCTTAATAGCCAGCCAAGCTTTAGTATGTAACTCAGACATGACACGCCTGACATACCCTATCCAGAAGAATTAGATATGGCTTTACAGCCAGCCAGGCTTCAACATGCTTCATGAAACACTAGAATTCATTCATAAAAATTCTGAAGAAAAATATATTTTTGAAAACATTTTTATTTTAAAATTTTTTCGAAAACAAAGGAGAAATTTTTGAAAGATTTTTGAAAATTTTTTTTTTGAAAAATTTTTGAAAATAAGAAGAAAATTACCCAATCTAAGCAACAAGATGAACCGTCAGTTGTCCAAACTCGAACAGTCCCTGGCAATGGCGCCAAAAACTTGGTGCACGAAATTATGATCATCAATGGCGCCATCAACATGGTACGCTCAATTGTAATCTCAACTCTTTATCACAACTTCATACAACTAACCAGCAAGTGCACTGGGTCGTCCAAGTAATAAACCTTACGCGAGTAAGGGTCGATCCCACGGAGATTGTTGGTATGAAGCAAGCTATGGTCATCTTACCCACCCCAATCCTCAATGGATGAAATCCTTAACCTTATACTTCAAGGGCAAGGAGAAATGCAAAGGGAGACACTAGAATTTGTGGCTACCTTGACCAAGGTAGTAAGCACCTTAGCCTCCCAATATTTGAGTACTCAAAGCACTCCCATGGTCACATGTGGATGATCAAAAAAAGAGCATAACATGAAGTAGAGATTGGAAACTCCGGTAGAAAATAAGGGATGCCACTTTGTTTTAGAACAATTGGAGGAGCCTATGATCATTGAAGAAAAGGAAGAAGTGGTTGAAGACCTAGGAGATGCAGAACCTCCATGGGAAGCTAAAATCATAGAAAATTCCTCCAAGAAGATTGAATTTGATGTTGAAGAGGAGAGTGCACAACCTCCAAGACAATTTTTGAATGAAGACTTAGAGGGAATGGAGCAAAAATTGAGTTCCCTTGGTGATGAGGATCATGCATCCAAGCCTCTTGGTGGTGAATCCTTTGAATTTGAAGAACCTTCTCCCAATGAGATGGAAAGCAATATGAAGGTAGATTTCTCTCAACCTCCCATTTATGATTTGAGTGATGGAGAAGAGGTAGATGAAATTGATGAACAAAGGGTTTAAATTGAAGAAAGTTGTCAAGAGGTGGAGGTAGTCAAAGAAGAACACAAGGGAGTAGAGCTTACAAGCACATTGGAGATACCTCTTCCCAAGCCACCACCATCCATTCTTCTATTCAAGTGGGTAAATTCCTTATACTTAAGCTTTATTATTCCCCTTGAATATGGTTTGCTAGAGACGGATGGTCAACTTAGATATATTTGTGGCTTTAAGAGCAAAAGAAAGATGGTTAGTAGTTGGAAATATCATTCTAAGCTCATGATGGTTGCATGTTCAAAGTTGCATAGTAACGGTTGGTATAGAACTAAATTGCTTGGGTCTAGGATGATGTTTGGTCACTTGAATGAGAATTCCAAGACTATGGCACCCACATGGATCAATGATAGTCAACTTCAAGACGGGTGTGAAAATAAAGTGTGGGATCCCGGATTACAAGAAAAGGATCAACTTTGGGAGCCTCAAGCTTGTGAAGAACTCCATCAACACTTGGCTCAATCCATGAGAAATGTTGAGGCACAATGGAGAACCAAGCATTAGTGGATGTTCAAAGATAGCTTCAAGCACAAGCCACCTTGAGAGGAGCTCCCCATAAGTCCAACTTAAGGACAATAAACAAAAGTACTAGGTGGGAGACACCCCACCATGGTAACTTCCTTTCATTTTCTCTTTTTGTACATATTGGTAATTAGTTTAAATTCATGTTTTTGATTGATTTTTTGAGTTTGTTTGGTAATTTAGTATGTTAAATAAGGTTTTATGGTGTTTTGGTAGTTGTTTAGAGGTTTGGAATGCTTGGATTGGTGCAAAAACATAAAAAAAAAAGAGAGCACCATCCGCGCGTACACGCACTCCGCGCTTACGCGTGCATGAAGCATTTTTGCCTATCCGTGCGCACGCACCATGTACGCGTACGCGTGGATTGCGAAATTCCACCCCAAGCCAAAAACCCGAGAGTTGTGCGAACGTTGCGCGCACATTGTGCCTTTCGCACAAACCAACTCACGCGTACGCGCACATGATGCGTACGCGTCACTCTCAAAATAATCCATCGATGCGGACGCGCCATGTATGCGTACGTATCGCGTCCATTGCACCACCATCCACGCGCACGCGCCATGCACGCGTACGTGCGGATGTCCTTCCTTCAACACATCTCTTTTCTTCCCCTCTTTCCATTTCTTTCCTTCTCCTTTCCTCTTCCTTTCTCCTGCCCCTCATCCAACACTTCCAAAAACCATTGATAACCATTTATTTTAGTTAGTTAATTAGTTAGTTAGTTAGTTAATTAGTTGGTTTTAGTTTAGTTTTCATTTCATTTTCTCTCTTTTCATTATAAGTGTTGGATTATTGATTTTGTTTACTACACATTGCTGCCTCTTATTGCCTAAATGCTATGTTAGCATGAATGTTTTTAGATATTCATTGTTGGATTCTATTGTTGAGGTTATATTTTGCTACTTGGTTTTGAATTTTTCATGCTTCACTTTTGCATTGTGAATACCAAGTACATGACATTGCCTTCAAGCTTTTAAATCCTCTTGAATTGCATGATTTGGCCACCATGTGATTTGAACCTTATTCTTTGATTAGACAACTTCTTGATGGATGATGTTGTGCATTTATCTTAATGCATTGTATTTCATGATCATATGCATCCATATGCTTATAGCTTGAATGCCTTCATGCTTCTTTAATGCTTGTTTTACCTCACAAGCTTACTTAAAGCATCTCAAGCACACTAGGATAAGTGAAGTGCATGTTTCTTTTGTGACATCACTTTTTTATGCTAATGTGTGTTCTAAACTGCACGCAATTTAGAATTCACACACTCATTTGTCATTAATGTCACACTAATTCACTCACTCAATTCTAGTGATTATTACCTCATTCCAACAATGTATGCTTCCTTGCTCTTGTATTATCCTACCTTATGGTGTTATATTTTTGTTTTTCATGATTGATGCACCACAAGCAAAAATGGAAGCGGAAGAAAGAACACGCAGCAACCGGTTGATCTACCAGCTGAAGGTAGCAATCCGGAGAGTCGCCGTACCCCCTTGCTCATCTTTGAGTGCACCGAGGACGGTGCAAACTTTTAAGTGTGGGGAGGTCGTCCGACCGGTCGGCGATTTTGGGTGACAAGTTTCTAATCTCAACACTTTTGCATTCCATTCTAGGTTTTTAGGACTTTTACTTGTATTTTCTTATTTTTGCATATATATACATAATAAGCTTAGTCAAAATAATGAAATTTTTTCGAGAAATTCTATCTATAGGGCACCTCAATTGATTTGAGGGAAAATTTTTCATAAAACTTGCTTGAATTATATATATATATATATTGTGGAATATGATTTTTGAACTAAGAACACAAGCAAGTGAGTTTTGAGCCTAATGGTGTGGTTACATCTTATAACCACTTATTTTCCTTCTTGTGTGCATTATTCTCTTTCTATGATTGTAATCTTTGATTTGTTTGATTCTCTATGTCCATTATTTTGTATATTCATGCATTTATATGATTGAGGCCATCATTTTATTTAGATTATTTACCCAAAAAGCCTTACCTTTTATCTTCCATTGTTAGCCAATTTGAGCCTATGCTTAACCCACTTTGTTCATAATTTTAGCACATTACAAGCCTTAAAGCGGAAAATAATAAAAGGCCTTAATTTGGATCTTTGATTAGCTTAGGCTAGAGTGTGTATATCATTCAAGTGTGGGAACCTTGGGACATTGGGTGAATAAAAGGATAGTTTTGTATTTTTGTTGTAAATATTAGGAATTGGGTATATGCTCATGTGTTAATTAAAATGTAAAAACCTTATGCATTGATATTTTTGTATATATTGCAAAGCAAAAAGAAAAAAAATGAGAAAGACAAAAGAAAAAGAAAAAAAAAGAAGAGTATGGAAAAGAAAAGAAAAGAAAAAAATAGAAAAGGAAAAAAAAGAAAAAGAAAAGAAATAAAAAGGGGGACAAAATGCCCCAAAGTAAAGTCAATAAGAATCAATGCATATGTGTTATGATAAAGAAAAGGAAATGCATGAGTATGTTGAAAAAAAAGTGAGAAAAATGGGTAGTTAGGTTAGTTTTGAAGTTGTATAGGATGTCATAGGTTAGGTGGGAAGTCTAAGCTTATCAAAGATTCAAATTTCAAGCTCACTTGACCATATATGCATCCTACCTTGACCCTAGCCCCATTACAACCAATGAAAAGACCTCATGATACTTGTATGCATGCATGAAATATATGTTGATTGTTAGATGAAAAACAAATCTTGAAAAACATGAAATAGAGGAGAATTGAGAGAATCAACCCTAAACACTTGAGCAAATAGAGTACAAACACATCCGGTGAGGGTTTGATGCTCAATTACATGTTTTTACCTATAATCATCACTTTTCTTGCAAGTTTGTAAAAATATTTAATAAATCAATTCAATTGTGGATTAGACTTGCTGGTGTAACAGCCCAGACCACCCGCTAGCACGATATTGTCCGCTTTGGCACACAAGGCCTCACGGTTTTGCTTTTGACGATAGGGATGATAGCCGAAGCCCCCCACACTCACTCGTCAAAACGCGTCATGCTAGGGAGAGGTATCCACACCCTTATAAGGCATGCTTCGTTCCCCTCCCCAACCGATGTGGGCCTTACAATCCACCCCCCTAAGGGAGTCCAGCGCCCTCACTGGCACATCGATCCGGGTTCTGGCTCTGATACCATCTGTAACAGCCCAGACCACCCGCTAGCACGATATTGTCCGCTTTGGCACACAAGGCCTCACGGTTTTGCTTTTGACGATAGGGATGATAGCCGAAGCCCCCCATACTCACTCGTCAAAACGCATCATGCTAGGGAGAGGTATCCACACCCTTATAAGGCATGCTTCGTTCCCCTCCCCAACCGATGTGGGCCTTACAGCTGGTCCTTAGCCCTTGTGCATATATGCTTCTTGGGAATTGATTTATTTTGACCAAGCAATTGCATTCATATAGATAGTTGCATACAGGTAGATTGCATTTAGTTAGATTTCATTGAATAAATGTTGATACCCCTTTGCTTTCTCTTGGTTTAAGCATGAGGACTGATGATTAGACTTTTGACGGTCTAGAATTTCACAATTGAGTTCTCGTTGTAAGTATAGTTTCTAAACCAAGCAATAGTCCTTTCATACAAAAATTTGTTTGTCACTAGTAGAAACCCCTAAAATCTATAAACCGAAGTATTTAACCTCGGGTCGTTCTCCTTAGGAATTGTAATAAAGTGTCCTTGTTATTGGTTATGAAGTATCTTTGGGGGTTTTTGAGATAGGAGACAAGTAATGTAAAATGCAATGAAAATAAACTAACAACTATGAAAAGCTCTTGGCAAGGTAATGAGAATTGGAAGTCCTATCCTCATTATCCTCCTCAATTGTGATGAGAATTGTCCATTGCTACCACTTAGTTAACCTCTAACCATGGAGGAAAGTCAAGTGGATGAATCAACTTGATTCCACAAGTCCTAGCCAACTCCCAAGGGAAAGACTAGCTTTAGTGGTATCCAAATCAATTAGTAACTTCTAATTGTCAATCAACAAAGGAATTAGATAATTCAAGAGTCACTAATTACTCTACCAAAGCCAAGAGGAACAAATTCTACACTAAAATCCAACCAAGCATTTCATCAAACACTTGGAAGGCATAAAAAGAAGCATAGTAAATTGATAACAAAATAGAATCTAACAACAATAGAATGTAATAAATCAACAACAACAATCAAAGGAAACACAATTATTATGAATTACCTCTAATTGAATTGAAAGAAAAGTAGAAGAAGCAAGAGTAGATCTACAACAAAATATAGAAGCAACATAAAGGAAATTACAACAAAAGAATAGAAGAGTAATGATTGCAACAACAAAGAATTGAGAAGAAGAAGTAGAAGAGAACATGAATCAAAACCTAGATCTAAGAACTAAACCTAATCCTAATCCTAATTCTAGAGAGAAGTGAGAGCTTCTCTCTCTAAAACTAACTTTCACTCCAAAATCTAAAACTAACTTTCCTTCCAAACCGGAGTTGTAACTTAGGAACTCTTGAGTTACTAATGTCCAAGTGATTGACGATTGGGAGCAATTAACTCTAGATCTCACTAATTGATTTGGTAGAGAGCTAGGACTTATGGTCTTGGATTGACATAGCTCAGTTGAATTTCCTTTACTATTAGTTAGAGGATGACTTAGTGGGGTTGGTCCTTGCCAATTCTCATGTTGTGGTTAGTGATTAGGATAGAGATCCTTGACCACCAACCTTTGCTAAGACCTTTTTAGTTGTTAGTTTATTTTCATTGCCATTTACATTTCATGTCTCTTATCCCAAAAACCCCAAAACATAACTCATAACCAATAACAAGACACTTTATTGTAATTTCTAGGGAGAACGACCCGAGGTTCAATACTTTGGTTTATAAATTTAGGGGTTTGTACTAGTGACAAACAAAAATTTTTATATGAAAGGATTATTGTTCGTTTAGGAACTGTACTTTACAACGAGAATTTATTGTGAATTCTAAACCACACAAAAGTCTTCTCATCACGATCACAACTCCGGTTTGGAAGAAAGAACCCCGCATAAAAATACGGGTGCCGCATCAAAGGATGTGCCTCAAACCAAGGGGGACAAGAAATCTCCAAACACCAAAATCTTAGATGCCCTCCGTGAACAGCAGAATCACCTCAAACAGCTGGAACAAGAGGCAGAACATCAATGCGAGGCTGAAAGGGACCTTCGAAGAGAAGCGAGACGTTGCCGATAGCTAGAGGACAAGCTCGGAAAGCTCGAAGCCGATCTCAAAACCAAAACTACTCATTCCAACCATGGAGATAACTCTCGCAAGGATCAAGATCCATTCACTAAAGAGATCATGAAAATTAAAGTCCCAAAGGACTTCAAAGCTCCTGACATGACCTCATATGATGGTACCTCTGATCCAAGCCATCATCTCAGCAATTTCAGAAGTAGGATGTATCTCACAGATGCCTCAGATGCAATTCAATGCAAAGCTTTCCCGACTACCTTGATAAAAACCGCAATAAAGTAGTTTGACAGTTTGCCTCCAAGATCAATCATAAGTTTTTACGACCTAGCGAAAAAGTTCCTCGCCAGGTTCTCCATCCAAAAGGACAAGACCAGACACGCTCCAAGCTTACTGGGAGTTAAACAAGGAGATCGAGAAAGCCTTCGCAGCTACATGGAAAGGTTCAACAAAGCATGTCTCGACATACAAAGTCTCCCAACAGAAGCAGCCATCATGGGGCTCATCAATGGCCTGAGAGAGGGACCTTTTAGCCACTCAATATCCAAAAAATATCCAACATCTCTGAACGAGATACAAGAACGGGCGAAAAAGTATATCAATATGGAGGAAAATTCTCGATTAGGAGAAACCTCAAAATCCGGATTCTCCCACCCACCTTGAGATAAGGATAAAGAGCCCAGGAAAAAAGAGGATCAGCCTGCTGAAAAACCTCAAAAGTACCACAACTACACTCCGCTAAGAGTGTCCCTTGTGGATGTATACACAGAGATATACAACACTGAAAAGATCCCGCACCCTCGTCTGATTAAACATAAAAGAGGAGGAGGAAATCGGACAGAGTATTGCGAATATCACCGAATCTATGGACATTCCACCAACGACTGCTTTGATCTAAAGAATGTCATTGAAAAACTGGCACGAGAAGGGCGACTAGATCGGTTCCTAGCCAATAAAGCAAACGAGGAAAGAAAAATAAGAAGGGATGACGAGGCCAGATGAGCTGAACGTCCCAATCGCACCCCGGAAAGGCATGTCCACATGATCAATGGAGGATTCGCAGGAGGAGGGATCTCTAAGTCATCACGCAAAAGACACCTTAAGGAGGTGTATGATGTTGGAGGAGAAGACAGGTTGATTGACCTCCCCAACATCACCTTCACTCAAGAAGACGCTGTGGGCATCATCCCAGGGCATGATGACCACATGGTCATTAGCATAATACTTGCCAATGCTAACCTCCACTGAACATTAATCGACCAGGGAAGTTCCGCAGACATCTTGTTCAAATCCACCTTCGACAAGCTCGAACTGCAAGATAAAGAGCTCAGAGCGTATCCGAATATCTTGTTCGGACTCGGAGACACCCTAATTCAACCACTAGGATACATCTCCCTGCATACAACCTTTGGGAAAGGAACTCGGTCCAGGACGTTGAGCATAGACTATATTTTAGTCGACATGAGCTCGGCCTACAACGCATTGATAGGTCGGACTACGTCAAACCAGCTCGCCGCCGTGGTCTCCACTCAACACCTATGCATGAAGTTTCCCACTCCAGAAGGGATCGCTACCATAAAAGGAGACCAAAAACTCGTACGACACTGTTACAACGAAAGTTTGAACCTTAAAGGAGATCCCAGAGGAAAAGAAACCAATACTATAGAACTCGGGGAAATTCGAGCTCGCGAAGAACTCCGTCCACAACCAGAAGGTGAGACTTAAGAAGTTCAAATTGGAGATGATCCAAACAAAACAACAAATATAGGAGCAAATCTAAGAGAAGACTTAAAGGTATTGTTAATGAAACTCCTAAGAGATAATTCCGATCTCTTTGCATGGAAGGCCACTAACATGCCTGGTATTGATCCCGGACTAATTTGCCACAAGTTAGCCATATACTCAGGGTCTCGGCCAGTACAACAAAAATGCAGGAAGCTCGGCCCAGAAAGGTCGCAAGCTGTAGAAGAACAGGTACAGGCTTTGCTGGAAGCAGGGTTCATAAGGGAGGTAAAATACCCACTATGGCTAGCCAATGTGGTACTGGTCAAAAAGTCAAACGGGAAGTGGCAGATGTGCACCGATTACACCGACCTCAACAAAGCCTACCCAAAAGATCCCTATCCACTCCCGAACATCGACACACTAGTCGATGCTTCGTCAGGCTATCAATACCTCTCCTTCATGGACGCTTACTCGGGATATAACCAGATCCCAATGTATCAACCCGACCAAGAGAAGACATCATTCTTAACCCCAAAAGTAAACTATTGCTATATAGTTATGCCCTTCGGACTTAAGAACGCAGGGGCTACCTACCAAAGACTGATGAACAAAGTCTTCGCCGATCACATTAGAAAGCTAATGGAGGTTTATGTAGACGACATGCTGGTAAAAACACAAAGTGAGGAATCATTGTTACCCGACCTCACTAAAGTGTTCGACACCATAAGAAAACATGGCATGCGACTTAACCCCACAAAGTGTACCTTTGCGGTAGAAGCTGACGAATTCCTGGGGTTCATGCTCACCCAAAGAGGAATCGAAGCAAATCCAGATAAGTGTCAGGCCATACTTCGCATGAAAAGTCCAACCTGTATAAAAGAGGTCCAGCAGCTCAATGGAAGACTAGTGGTTCTGTCTAGGTTCCTAGCTGGATCAGCTTTAAGATCTCTCCCTTTCTATGCAACATTAAGGAAGGGAAAAAGGTTCGAGTGGACCCCAGAATGCGAACAAGCCTTCCAAGATTTCAAGAAATTTATGGGGTAACCACCTGTCCTTACTCGACCTCGGGAAGGTGAAGAGCTCATACTATACCTCGCCGTAGGAAGTCGGGCAATAGCATCAGCGCTAGTCAGAGAAGACGAAAGTGGGAAACAACTCATCTATTTCATAAGTAAGGCTTTACAAGGGGCTGAATTAAACTATCAAAAGATAGAAAAGTTCGCCTACGCCCTCATACTCACTTCCCGACGACTCCGACCATACTTTCAAGTGCACACCATCAGAGTACGGACCAACCAACCCATAAAGGGGATCTTGCAGAAAATAGACTTAGCAGGAAGAATCCTACAATGGGCTGTCGAGTTATCTGAATTCGATATCAAGTATGAAGCTCACACAGCTATCAAATCCCAGTACCTGGCCGACTTCATCGCAGACTATACTGACACCCCGGGCACCCCCACAAAGTGGAGCCTTTATGTAGATGGGTCCTCAAACAAAACCGGGAGTGGCGCAGACATCATTTTAGAAAGCGATCAGGGAACCCAAATAGAGCTCTCCTTAAAGTTTGAGTTTCTTGCCTCGAATAATCAAGCTGAATATGAAGCACTACTGGCTAGTTTGAGGCTAGCTAGGGAAGTGGGAGCTCAAAGACTGACCATTTTAGCAACTCCCAAGTAGTCACTTCGCAAATAGAAGGGAGCTATCAAGCTAAGGATCCCACTATGAAAAAATATCTTGACAAAACCAAAGAACAGCTCGGACAATTCAGGGGATATGAGGTCCGACACATACCCCGGGAGCAGAATGCCCGAGCTGATGCGCTCTCAAAATTAGCTAGCACCAAACCAGGGGACAACAATAGAAGTCTTATCCAAGAAATACTCCGAAGTCTATCAACCTTGGAGGAAGAAAAGATCCTAGCCATATTAGGACAGGATCAAGGATGGATAACTCCTATAATCAAATACCTCAAGTCAGAAACACTTCCTGCAAACAAAAAGGAGGCAAAAAGGCTAGTACGAGAAGCACGGTACTACACCATAATACAAGATGTCCTATATAAGAGAGGAATCTCTACACCTCTCTTAAAATGTGTCCCGACCTCCGCTACAAGGGAAGTTCTCAAAAAAGTCCACACTAGCATGTGCGGCAATCACCTTGGGGCACGAGCCCTTGCCAGAAAGGTACTCCGAGTTGGTTTTTACTGGACGACCTTGCAAAGGAAAGCAACAGAGTTTGTCAAGACATGCCCACCATGCCAGAAGCATGCCAACTTCCACATAGCTCCACATGAGGAGCTTATCTGCGTTACTTCACCTTGGCCATTAGCAAAGTAGGGGATCGACCTCCTTGGACCCTTCCCCCAAAGGTCCGGACAAGTCAAGTTTCTCATTGTAGGTATAGACTACTTCATGATGCGTATTTTCGGAAAACGAAAACCGAATTCCAAACATACAAAACTAACCAGCAAGTGCACCGGGTCGTATCAAGTAATAAAACTCACGGGAGTGAGGTCGATCCCACAGGGATTGAAGGATTGAGCAATTTTAGTTTAGTAGTTGATTTAGTCAAGCGAATCAAGAGTTGATTTGAGTGGTTTGTATTCGACAGAAGCTAAATTGCATGAAATTAAAAAGGGAGAGGGACAATTGCAGTAAATTAAAGAGCAGAGAAGGTAAATGTGCTGAATCTTAAAGAACAAGTAATGTAAATTTCAGAAACTTAGATTGCAAGAAATGTAAATTGCAGAATCTTAAAGTGCAAGAAATGTAAATGGCTTGAATTGTAAAGGGAATTGGGAGTTGGATTTGCAGAAATTAAACAAGGAAAAGAAAAATTCAACAAACAGGAAAGTAGTATATGACTTGAATTAAACCGGATCTAAAACGGAATTGAGAAAAAGCTTGGTGTAGCGATGAAATAAGGAAATTGAAATTGAAAGCTATGGATCTCAGGACTCAAGAGACTAGATAGCTGAGTCTAGATCTCACTGCCTTCCTAGATCCAACAAGAATGATGCAATCAGAAATGAAGAAAAGTAAGTTGCAGAATGAGTAGAAGAAGAAGCAATTAACAGAAAAGGAAATTCAATTAAGCAGAAAATTAAACAAGATCTCAAGGTGAGATTGAAACAGAAGTTCTTCAATTCTCCACCCAAGATCCGAAGCAAGAAAAGTAAAGAGTGCTCAACAAGAACCAGGAAGAAGAGAGATCAATTCTCCTCCCCAATTCTCTAGAATTCTAAAACAACAATTCAGAAAATGTAAAGTGAGTTCTCTAATGTAAGTGTTATGAAAATTCTAAAAGGAAGCTCTGTAAAAACTTAAATCCTAAGCTATTTATACACTTTCTTCAAATGGTCTTCAAGCCTTGAATTGGGCCTTTGTTCTTGAAGGAATTGGGTTGATAAAGGCCTTGGTTGATTGCTCTTGGAGTTGGAGAAAGATCCATTGTGAACCGGGTTGAAAAACATAAAAGCTTGAGTAAAAGTTTGAGTAAAAGTTTGAGGTCAAACTTTTACTCAAAATTTTCGCATCAGCTAAGCTTCCTTGCTGCTACCAACGTTTGAGCCAAAGTTTGGGGTCAAACTTTTGCTCAAACGTTGGCCCCCTTGTAAATGTGTGTTGCGCCAACGTTTGAGCAAAAGTTTGACCTCAAACGTTGGCGCAAGCTTTTTCCTCCAGGGTGTGCAAGTGTGGCGCCAACGTTTGAGCCAAAGTTTGACCTCAAACGTTGGCGCAAGCTTTTCTCTCCAGGGTATTGAGTTTGTGATCCCAAAAGTTTGAGCTAAAGTTTGAGGTCAAACTTTTGCTCAAGCTTTTTTCCTCTGGAGTGTTTTTCAATTCTTCCAAAAGTTTGAGCTAAAGTTTGAGGTCAAACTTTTGCTCAAGCTTTTTGTTCTCTCTTGCTCCTAGCCATTCCTTCCTTCTTCAACCTTCTTCAAAACTCTTTTCACCTATCATTAATCAACCAAACACATCAAAGCTTTGCTCTAAATCATGAGTTGTTATTCTTTCATAATATATGACAATTATAGCATAGAATCTCATGAAATTGCATTAATTCATACATGGTTGATTAAATCAAAGGAAACATGGAAATCTACCCAATTGGCTTGCTTATGGCTCAAGAAAGTGCATAAATCAAGTGAAAACAAAAGAAAAAGGCTAGTGAAACTAGGCTAAGATGACTTGTCATCACAACACCAAACTTAAAGCTTGCTTGTCCCCAAGCAAGAAAAGAATTATTGAGAAGAAAGAATGAAATGGAAGAGGATGTTCATGCTAGCAGAGTATTCTTGGTAGTTCATGGGGTTTTCTGTGGATATGTAAACACTCACTTCTTATTGACTTTTAGGCCTAGAAAGTCTCCTTCAAGCATCAAGCAACACACTGCTATGACCTCTCATTATTCCTTTGTCCTTGACTATTATTTTTTTTTCTCTAAAAGCTTTAGTTCAGTGTCATGTGTAATAAGTTCTTTTCTTTCTTTATACTTGACACATTATTCACTATAGACACTTGGCTCACATTCCTTCTTAAAACATTGATGCCCAGCACCTCTTTGGGTTACTAAATGCCTTGTAGGGTTGCTCTTGATAGTGGACTTTCAGCTGATGATCCCGGGTTAGTTAACCCAAGTCACCAAGTATTGATGCACTCCAAAGAACTTAATAATCCAAGCAGATCCTAGTACAAAGACACCACAGGCATATATTCTAAGGTTCAAGCTATTGGTGTCTAGCTTTGTTTCTCTTTTTTTTTCTTTTATTCTATTGCCCATTTTTGGCTTTTTCTTTTCTCTGTTTGTTTTTCTTTTAAACCAAGGACTTTTATTTGATTGAGATTCATAGACAGTGAACTACTTTCTGCTTAAAAGGAGACATCCTAGTTCTCTTATTCACTAAAAGTGAGCTATCATACAATCACACATACATACCACTACTTACTTTTATTGTACTTCTATCCAACAGAGAACTATCTTACTTCACATTCAAACATTTCTTTTATTGAATTGAAAATGCAGGGGACAAAGCATGCCTTTTTTGTTAAGTGAAAGTAAACACACAAGCACACAATTAGACTAGCTTACTTATTTTAAGAGAGTGATTCTACTTGTACTAGATGAACACTTTAGCAAGACACAAATCATAGCATATCTCAACAGCTGAAGTTAAGTACAGATACAACCTATTGGTTTGCAGTTCTTGTGTCCTTCTTTCTTTTGGTCCCCTTTTTTGAGTCATGGTGCATAATGTCTTCAATTTGTGGTTAGTTCCCTGCATAATTCTCAAAAGTTGCTTGTTTCTTAAGCCCTTAGGTGACTGGTTAGTATGCATGAATTGAGTGCGGCTTTTGGATTTAATTTGGTGTGGGAACACTAAACTTAGTTCCTTGCCGCTTCCTCTGATGCAACAGGTTAACTATATGAAGAATCTTATGTTCTTGCTAAAGGTTATGAAGTTAACACTAGAGAACAATTAAGTAACTGAATAATCTGTTTGATTGCTTGGAGCTAGTATTGTGCACGAAGTGAGAATATGTCTTTAAATGATGTTTTGGTGGAACACCAAACTTATGATCCTTCATTCTCCTTTAAATTATTTTGGTGTGTGACACCAAACTTAGCTCCTTGCAATGCATACCAAATATTCAACATTTTTATTGAAAAGGCTATGAAAAGAAAACTACCTCTGGTTGGGTTGCCTCCCAACAAGCGCTCTTTTAATGTCACTAGCTTGACATCCTTCTATTCTTCTCAAGAAGGCTGTAGGCTCTGAACCTCTTTTTCTTTATCCCATTGTCCTCCCAAGTACAGTTTTGCTCTGTGACCATTTGCTGTGAATTGACTCTTTGTTGCTTTATCTAACAATTCAATACTCCCATAAGGAAAGACCTTTGTCACCACGTATGGGCCAGTCCACTTAGACTTAAGTTTGCCAGGGAAGATCTTAAGCCTTGAGTTATACAAGAGCACTTGTTGTCCTGGCTTGAACTCCTTCTTTGTGATCTTCTTATCATGCCACCTCTTAGCTCTTTCCTTGTATATCTTAGCACTCTCATAGGCTTCTAGCCTGAATTCATCTAACTCATTTAGTTGTAACAACCTTTTCTCTCCTGCAGCTTGGGAATCAAGGTTGAGGAGTTTAGTGGCCCAAAAAGCTCTGTGTTCCAGCTCTACAGGGAGGTGGCAGGATTTGCCATATAATAACTGAAAGGGTGACTTGCTAATAAGGGTTTTGAAAGCTGTCCTATATGCCCATAAGGCATCCTCTAGCTTCCTAGCCCAATCCTTTTTCGTGCTTCCCACTGTTTTCTCTAGGATCTTCTTCAATTCCCTATTTGCGAGTTCAGCCTGGCCATTAGTCTGAGGGTGGTAAGGTGTGGCTACTTTATGGATTACTCCATATTTGTGGAGGAGTTTCTCCATCTGTTTGTTGCAAAAGTGACCACCACCATCACTAACTAGACCTTTGGGCACTCCATATCTTGTGAAAATGTGTTTTTTAAGGAATTGGAGGACAATCTGTGCATCACAGGTGGTTGTGGCTATGGCTTCCACCCACTTTGATACATACTCTACTGCCACCAGGATATATCTGAAAGAGTAGGAAGGAGGAAACGGTCCCATGAAATCAAGGCCCCATAAGTCAAACAGCTCCACTTCCAAGATGAAATTTTGAGGCATCTCATTTCTTTTTGTCAATCCTCCAGTTCTTTGACATTCATTGCATTCGTGAACAAACTCTCTGGCATCCTTGAAGATAGTTGGCCAATAGAACCCACTCTGTAATACCTTTTCAGCTGTTCTCTCTGGTCCAAAGTGTCCACCATATGCTGAGCCATGGCAATGCCATAGTATGTCCTTCATTTCACTTTCAGGGACACACCTCCTAATCATTCCATCAGAGCATCTCTTGAATAGAAAAGGTTCATCCCACAAGAACTTCCTTGCTTCATTGAGTAATTTCTTCATTTGTTGCTTGGAAAATTCTTGAGGTATCTTCCTTTCTACCTTGTAGTTTGCTATGTCAGCAAACCAAGGTGTTTGTTGAATTTGGAAGAGATGTTCATCAGGGAAGTTCTCATTTACTTGCTGTGGTTTCTCTTGCTTAGCTTCTTGTGGCACTCTTGATAGATGATCTGCTACTTGATTTTCACTTCCCTTCCTATCCCTCACTTCAATATCAAATTCTTGTAGCAGCAACACCCACCTAATAAGCCTTGGCTTTGAATCCTGTTTAGACATTAAATACTTGAGAGCAGAATGGTCAGTGTATACTATAACTTTTGAACCGATCAAGTATTGTCTAAACTTATCAAATGCATATACAATTGCTAAAAGATCTTTTTCAGTGGTGGTATAATTTTTCTGTGTTTCATTCAACACTTTGCTAGCATAATATATGACATGATGTAATTTGTCCTTCTTTTGCCCCAGTACAGCACCGATAGCAAGGTTGCTTGCATCACACATAAGTTCAAAAGGTAAATTCCAATCAGGGGGTGTGATGATTGGTGCTGTAATGAGCTTTCTCTTGAGAGTTTCAAAGGCTTGTTTACAGTTATCATCAAAAATGAAGGGAGCATCATTCATTAGTAAATTGCTCAATGGTTTTGCTATTTTTGAAAAGTCCTTGATGAACCTTCTGTAGAAGCCAGCATACCCAAGAAAACTTCTTACTGCTTTCACATTAACAGGTATAGGGAGTTTTTCAATAACTTCTATTTTAGCTTCATCAACTTCTATACCTTTACATGACACTTTATGCCCAAGAACTATTCCTTCCGGAACCATGAAATGGCATTTTTCCCAATTCAACACCAAATTAGTTTCTTGGCATCTTTTCAAAAAAAGAGTTAAGTTATGCAAGCAAGTGTTAAATGAATTGCCAAAAACAAAAAAATCATCCATGAAGACTTCTAAGAATTTTTCCACCATATCAGAAAAGATAGAAAGCATACACCTTTGAAAAGTGGCTGGGGCGTTGCACAGCCCAAAGGGCATCCTTCTATAGGCAAAAACTCCAAATGGGCATGTGAAGGATGTCTTCTCTTGATCCTTGGGGTCCACCACTATTTGATTGTAACCAGAATACCCATCCAGGAAGCAATAATAAGCATGGCCTGCTAGTCTCTCCAACATTTGATCGATGAACGGCAAAGGAAAATGATCTTTTCTTGTTGCATCATTCAATCTCCTGTAGTCTATGCACATTCTCCACCCAGTCACTATCCTAGTGGGGATCAACTCATTCTTTTCATTGGTGATGACTGTCATTCCTCCCTTTTTTGGCACAACTTGAACCGGACTCACCCAAGAGCTGTCTGAGATTGGGAAAATTATCCCTGCATTCCATAGCTTCATCACTTCTTTTTGAATCACCTCTTTCATGGTTAGGTTGAGTCTTCTTTGAGGTTGAACCACAGGTTTTGATTCTTCCTCCAATAAAATTTTATGCATGCAAATAGCAGGGCTGATGCCTTTGATGTCCTCAATTGTCCACCCCAAGGCTGTTTTGTGAGTTTTTAATACTTCAATCAACCTTGCTTCCTCATCCATGTTCAAGGAGGAATTTATAATCACTGGTAATGCCTCTACTTCCCCAAGAAACACGTATTTGAGGTGAGGAGGGAAAGGTTTCAACTCTTCTTTTGGTTTATCCTCTTTCTTGTCTTCAATGAGTATTTCTATCACTTCCTCTCCTTGTTCTTTCTGATGCTCCAGATAGTCGTCTTCAAACATTTCTTCTACCAACCCTTCTATCATATCCACATTCATGTAGTTCTCTTGCTCTGAAGGGTGTTGCATTGATTTGAAGACATTGATTACCATTTGTTCATTATGCACCCTGAAGGTCATTTCTCCCTTCTCCACATCAATAGTGGTTCTTGCTGTGGCTAGAAATGGTCTCCCCAAGATGATTGAGCTGCTTCCTTCCCCTTCTGTGTCTAAGATTACGAAGTCTGCGGGGAAGATAAACTTCCCGACCTTCACTAGTAAATTCTCCACAATACCATTGGGTGTCTTGATTGATCTATTGGCCATGACTAGTGACATCCTGGTGGGTTTAATTTCTTCTATGGCAAGCTTTCTCATCAATGATAGAGGCATCAAGTTGATGCTGGCACCTAGATCACACAGGGCATTTTCCAATGTTATTTTGCCTATGGTGCATGAGACTACAAAACTCCCTGGATCTTTGAGCTTTGGTGGGATACCCATCTGGATCACCGCGCTATATTCTTCAGTGAGCATGATAGTTTCCTTTTCTTGCCAACTTCTCTTCTTGTTGATTAGCTCCTTCATGAACTTGGCATATAGGGGCATCTGCTCCAGTGCCTCAGCCAAGGGAATATTGATTTCCAGCTTTTTGAAAGTCTCAAGGAACTTGTGAAATTGTTGGTCCTTTGCCTCCTTGTTGAATCTCTGGGGATATGGCAGTGGAGGTACAAAGGTCTTCTCTGCTTGTTGCTTTTGATTTTTGGTTGGCTCTTCAATTTCTTCATTCCCCTTTTTTGGAATTTTTTATTGTTCCTCCTTTTCTTGAGGTTGCTTTGAAGCTTGCTTGCTTGCCATTGCATCATCATCATTGGCTTCCTCTGTGTGTGTTGGCTGTTCCTCTTCTATTGGTCTTTTGCTGCTCTCTACTTGCTTCTTTGTAGTGTCATTGTTGCTCATCAATGTTCTCCCACTCCTTAATTGTATTGCCTTGCATTCTTCCTTAGGATTTGGGATTGTATCACTCGGCAGTGAGCTTGAAGGTCTCTCAACAGAAATCTATTTGGAGATTTGCCCAATTTGTCTCTCTAAACTCTTCATGGAGGCTTCATAGTTCTTGGTTGTCATTTCTTGTTGTTTCCACATTTTGTCTATCAAGGTTTCCAAGTTGGTGAGTCTTTGAGATTCAGATGATGCTTGTGGTGGGTTGTGAGATGTGGATGGTGGATGGTGGGTATTTTGGTTGGTGGGTTGGTTATTAGATTGGTAATGGTTGGGGTTGGGGTAGTTATTTTGAGGTTTTCTGTAGGGGTTTTGGTTAGTTTGCTGCTGGTTGTGGTTTTGGTTGTTTCTTGAAGTGTTTTGGTTTGAGTTCCTCTGCCATGGTTGTTGGTTTTAGGTGTGGTTATCTCCCCATCTGAGGTTTGGGTGGTTCTTCCAGGATGGATTGTATGTATCACCATACACTTTATTTGGTCCTTGGTTGTGCATGTACTGGACTTGTTCTTGCTGCTGCTCCTCTTGAGTTTCTTCATTTTGCCCCCATGTGGATGATGGTTGGCTTGTGTTAACTGCTGCAAATTGGAGGCATCAATCCTCTTGGCCATTTGCTCAAATTATTGTTGAATTTGCTGCTGCATCATCTTGTTTTGAGCCAAGATTGAATCAACTCCTTCTAGCTCCATTACTCCTCTCCTTTGTGATGGTTGGCGATTTCTTTGATGAGCGAAGAAATATTGATTGTTGGCCACCATGTCAATAAGATTTTGAGCTTCTTCTGCTGTTTTCATCAGTTGCAATGATCCTCCAGCTGAGTGGTCAAGTGATTCTTGAGCCTTTAGAGTGAGTCCTTCATAGAAGTTCTGTAGCTTGTCCCACTCAGTGAACATTTCTGGTGGACATTTCCTCAACAGAGCCTTGTATCTCTCCCATGCTTCATACAGATTTTCAGCATCCAATTGCATGAATGTTTGCACCTCAGTCTTCAGCCTGATGACTCTTTGAGGTGGATAGAATTTGGCTAGAAATTTAGTTATCAAGTCATCCCAACTAGTGATGCTTCCTTGGGGAAAAGTTTCAAGCCATTGTGCGGCCTTGTCCCTTAATGAGAACGGGAACAGCAGAAGCTTGTAAGTTTCAGGATTCACACCATTGGACTTGACAGTGTCACAAATCCTTAAGAAGGTAGATAGATGTTGATTTGGATCCTCCAATGGTCCTCCCCCAAACGAGCAGTTGTTTTGGACCAATGTAATGAGTTGTGGCTTCAGTTCAAAGTTATTTGCATTGACATTAGGGGTGAGAATGCTGCTTGCACAATGTCTAGCATTTGCAAAGGTATAGGAGGCCAATACTCTCCTCTGCTGTGGGTTATTGTTAACTCCTCCTTCTGGATTATATGGATCTCCTTCCATCTCGTGATATTCTTCCTCAGATTCTTCCTCTCCAACAATATTTTTCCCTCTTTCAGCTCTTCTTAACCTTCTAAGAGTTCTCTGGTCAGTTTCAGATAAAACAGGAATGGATCTCCCTGTACCTGACATACATACACAACAAAAGAAACACCACCAGTAACTCTTCAATCTATTGCTAGAATGAAGTTTAGTTTAAGCAAAATTTCAAACAGTTAGCGTGTTAGTAAAAAATTTGAGAAACAGAAAATAAAAAGTGCTAGATCTAGATCTCCACTTCACGTAATCATTGCCAATCTATTTCAATCCCCGGCAACGGCGCCAAAAACTTGATGCGTATTTTCGGAAAACAAAAAGCGAATTCCAAACATACAAAACTAACCGGCAAGTGCACCGGGTCGTATCAAGTAATAAAACTCACGGGAGTGAGGTCGATCCCACAGGGATTGAAGTGGTTTGTATTCAACAGAAGCTAAATTGCATGAAATTAAAAAGGGAGAGGGATAATTGCAGTAAATTAAAGAGCAGAGAAGGTAAATGTGCTGAATCTTAAAGAACAAGTAATGTAAATTTCAGAAACTTAGATTGCAAGAAATGTAAATTGCAGAATCTTAAAATGCAAGAAATGTAAATGGCTTGAATTGTAAAGGGAATTGGGAGTTGGATTTGCAGAAATTAAACAAGGAAAAGAAAAATTCAACAAACAGGAAAGTAGTATATGACTTGAATTAAACCGGATCTAAAACGGAATTGAGAAAAAGCTTAGTGTAGCAATGAAATAAGGAAATTGAAATTGAAAGCTATGGATCTCAGGACTCAAGAGACTAGATAGTTGAGTCTAGATCTCACTGCCTTCCTAGATCCAACAAGAACGATGCAATCGGAAACGAAGAAAAGTAAGTTGCAGAATGAGTAGAAGAAGAAGCAATTAACAGAAAAGGAAATTCAATTAAGCAGAAAACTAAACAAGATCTCAAGGTGAGATTGAAACAGAAGTTCTTCAATTCTCCACCCAAGATCCGAAGCAAGAAAAGTAAAGAGTGCTCAACAAGAACCAGGAAGAAGAGAGATCAATTCTCCTCCCCAATTCTCTAGAATTCTAAAACAACAATTCAGAAAATGTAAAGTGAGTTCTCTACTGTAAGTGTTATGAAAATTCTAAAAGGAAGCTCTGTAAAAACTTAAATCCTAAGCTATTTATACACTTTCTTCAAATGGTCTTCAAGCCTTGAATTGGGCCTTTGTTCTTGATGGAATTGGGTTGATAAAGGCCTTGGTTGATTGCTCTTGGAGTTGGAGAAAGATCCATTGTGAACCGGGTTGAAAAACATAAAAGCTTGAGTAAAAGTTTGAGTAAAAGTTTGAGGTCAAACTTTTACTCAAACTTTTCCCATCAGCTAAGCTTCCTTGCTGCTACCAACGTTTGAGCCAAAGTTTGGGGTCAAACTTTTGCTCAAACGTTGGCCCCCTTGTAAATGTGTGTCGCGAAATTTACTTAATGACACGTAAGCACCAGGCACGCGTCCGCGTGCCCTAGATTTTGTGCGATTCGCGCAAAGCCAGCCGCGCGCACGTGCAACTCTCTGTTTGCGTGACTTGGGAACCAATATTTTCATATGACGCGTGCGCGTCATTCACGCGCACGCGTGGCTGGCCATTTTTGTAGAAGACGCGTTCACGTGAACAAGTTTTGTGCTTCTAGCACACTTCCAGTCCCAAGCCAGCACAACTCTCTGCCCAAATACATATTTACATCGAATTCCAAGGTCACACGTACGCGTCAGTGACGCGTACGCGTGGACTGCCAAAATCACCAATGACGCGCACGCGTTATCGACGCACACAATTGAGGAAATTTGTGCGCAAGGCACCATTCCTGCGCCACTCTCGCGCAACTCTCTGTTCGTCTTTATTTTTCATGCACACCCATCTGACGCGTACGCGTCAGCAACGCTTGCGCGTCGTGTGCTCTTTTTTTTTTGAAGTGTCCGGTTCCTATTCTAAAATAGCTGCATGATCAAAACACATGTAAAACGAAGGAAAATAGTAAAAACTCAATAAAAATCAAATAAATAAGAAAATCACTACTACAAAAAATAATTAAGGATACGAAATTATCAGGTTGCCTCCCAACAAGCGCTTCTTTATCGTCACTAGCTTGACGGTCAGCTCCTCTAAGGAGGAGGATCATAGGGGCTCAGCTCTTCACCCCTTACTTTGAACTTCTTCCCTGTGTCTCCATAAATTAGCTCAATATGCTCCAGAGAGAGGATTCTATTTACTATATAAATCCATACTGGATTCTTAGTCAACACCACCTTTATTCCTGGGGAGAAACCTTCAGTGGGGATCTTTTTATTTCTCCATCCCTTGGGTACTTTCTTCTTTTTGAGAACCTCCTCCTTGGTGGATGATGCATTCCTAACACCAAACTTAGGTTTGATGTCAGGAGAAATTTTATTGATTGCCACCAAAGGAGGTTTGAGCTGCAGATTCTGTTGTCCGTCATCAGGGGGTTCTTGAAGGTTTGGATCAATAAGCTCAGTCTGCATGCAACTCTCTTCTTCACCTGTTGAATATATATCTTTGAAGACATGAAAAACTAGTTGCTCATTATGCACTCTAAGCACTAATTCACCCACTTCTACATCAATCAGAGCTCTTCCAGTGGCTACAAATGGTCTTCCTAGAATTATAGAGGCATTCTCATCCTCCCCTGTGTCAAGAATCACAAAATCTACTGGGAGGATGAACTTACCCACTTTGGCCAAGATATTCTCCACTAATCCGTATGCAGACTTCATAGATTTATCTGCCATCTGTAATGCTATCTTTGTGGGTTGTGCCTCTTGGATTTGTAGCTTCTTCATTACAGACAGGGGCATTAAATTGATGCTTGCTCCCAGATCACATAATGCTTTCTCAAAGGTTATGCTCCCAATGATGCATGGAATTTGAAAGCTCCCTGGATCCGGCATCTTCCTTGGCAAGTTATTCTAAATTATGGCACTACATTCCTTAGTCAGGACCACCGTCTCATCTCCCTTTAAAGGTTTCTTCTTTGACAACAGCTCCTTCATGAACTTGACATAAAGAGGCGTGATGACAAGTCATCTTATGCTTGCTTTTCAAGTATTTTTCACTTGTTTTATTAGATTTTATGTACTTTCTTACATTAGAAATAAGTAATTTGAAGTGGTTTTGCATGGTTTTGTTGAATCAATCAACCATCCTTTATTTAACACTAAATCATGAGGTTTAAGCTAAAATTAGTTGGTTTTTGAATAATTTATGAACCTTGTGAATTTGGTGATACTTTGATTGGTTGTTTTGATTACTTGTAGGTGAAGAAATGGTGGAAAAAGGAATTTTGGCACACTTTTGAAGTTAAAGCATGCTTTGGACCTTAGGCCACGCTTTGGAAAGCGTGACCCAAGGAAATAAAAGTGTGGCACATCAACCAAGGGAGCAAAGGGCATAGCGCCAAGTGAACTCACTTAACTGAGCGCCCAAAGAACCAATATTCACAAGGCAAAACTCATGGTGCTCAGTTAATTAAGTTAACTTTTTCGTGCCTCACCCAAAAGAAAATCAAGGCACAACACTAAGGAAGGAAGTAACTAAGGTTCGAACTGGGGAACACAAGGAAGGAGCAACACAAGACTTTGGAAAGGAAATTAGCCAAAATTCATCCACCAGGGCTCGAACCAGGCACACATGGAACCAAAAAGAAGCGCTACTCAAAGCAAAGGGAGTTAATTTACCTTTGTTAACTGAGCGTTACTCAAAAAGGAGAAATTGTGCACCAGAATAGCTTCAGTGGGATTCAAAAGGGGGAGCTTTGTACTCAAAGCAAAGTAACACTACGTTACTTCTTTTTCACTGAGCGCTACCTGTGAAATAAAATTGGCCATAAAATTGGCCTCAGCAAGGCTCGAATCTGGAACCTTGTATAAGCTTGAGGCGCTACGTTATGTTGATTCACTGAGCGCTATACTAGTACAAGGAAAATGGGGCACCAAATTGATCCCAACCAAGGATCGAAGTGAAGCATCATTCTACAACAAAGGGGGTGCTCAACGAGGTTTGTTAACTGAACGCCAATGCTGGGAAGGCTGCACGCATCAAAAGAGCCTGGGACCAAAACTTGTAGCGCTCAGTTGGTTTAGTTAACTGAACGCTCCCTTGGAGGTGAACCATGGGTCTAATTTTAATTCAATTGCCACTTTGGATCCAATTCTTCACCAAATGAGAAGCCCACTCCAAATTCTGAAGATAAAAAATAGAAAGTGTATAAATAGGACTTAGTTTGAGTTATAGAGGACCTTTTGACCTTTTGCTTACTTTTGAACTTTCATTTTTGAGTTTTGAGCTTTGAATTGGGAATTGGGATTGAGAGCTGAGTTCTCTCCTCCTTGTTCTCACTTTTCCATTTCTTGCTTTCTGTTTTTGAATTGTGGATAGAGATTGAAGGAATTCTATTTCAATCCTTGATCTACAATTCATTGTTGTTCTCTTCTGCATAATTCTAAGGAATTGTGAATTGGATTTAGCTTTCTGATTTTATTTTCATTTCTTCTGCTACCTTTGCTTTCTATTTTGGGAATTTGAATTGAGATTGAAGAGCTTCATTGATTCTAAGTTTGAGAATCATCTTTCACCTCTCTTCTCAATTGTTCCAAGAAGTGGATCTGAGTTTCCTTTACTATTTTCATTTTCTTTTCTTCTACAACTTGTTCTCTATTGGACCAAGGAAGAAATTGAGATCTAGACTTATTTTCTAGTCTCATTGAGCCTCTGAGCTCTTGAATTTCTTTCCTAGCTCTTGCAATTGAGTTGAATTTACTTTCTGTTTTGTTCTTCATTGCAATTTTCCAATTCTGTTTAGATCTGCTGCACTTAATTCATTTTCTTTACTTTCTGTTGTTAAATTCTAAATCTCACCATCCCACACCCCTTTATTATTCAAGCAATTTACATTTCTTGCACTTTAAGCTTCAGCTGTTTACATTTCTTGCAATTTAAGTTTTAGTCATTTACATTTCTTGCAATTTATGATTCAGCTATTTTACTTCTTCTGCTCTTTAATTTATTGTCAATTCCCCCTCTCTCTTTTATTTTCATGTCATTTACCTTTTGTTGATCATAATTCACTCAAATCATCACTTATTTACTTAACTAAATCAACCACCTAACTAAAATTGCTCAATCCTTCAATCCCTATGGGATCGACCTCACTCATGTGAGTAATTACTACTTGATGCGACCTAGTACACTTGCCGGTGAGTTTTAGATGTTGAAAATCTGTTTTTAACCCATCAAGGCATTTGTTCCAAAACCTCAGCAAAAGGAATATTGATTTGCAGCTTTCTAAAGACTTCCAAGAACTTTGAAAACTGCTTGTCCTTGGTCTCTTTTTGAAGTCTCTGAGGATATGGCATTTTAGGCCTTTATCAGGAGCCTTTGGCAATGTAGCATAAGTGTCAAGAGAGTCTGAAAATGGGTTGTCTACACTCTTTGGAGGGACATGCTCTACCTCTTCCTTCTTCTCCTCTAGAGCTTCTTTTTCAGCGGGCTCCTCACTAACTTGTGCTCTCATACTTGCCACTTGTCCATTTATCAAGGTGATAGCCTTGCATTCCTCTCTTGGATTTGGAATTGTGTTACCAGGAAGGCTATTAGTTGTCCTCTGATCAATTTCATTAACTCTTGTGGCTATTTGACCCATCTGAATCTCCAAATTCTTGATTGATGCTCTGGTTTCCTGCACAAAACTCTTCATCATCTCCCAATTTGCATCTTCTTGGGATTTAGAGTTTGCCTGCTGAGACTAAAATTGACGGTTATTGTAATTGTTCTGTTGGAAGCTGTCCTGAGAATTATTGTTAAATTTCTGAGGTCTCTGAGGTTGGTCTCTCCATCCAAAATTTGGGTGATTTCTCCACCCCTGATTGTAGGTCTGAGAATAGGGATCATTATTGGGATTCCTAGGACCACTCCCCATGTAATTGACCTGTTCAGAAGAGGGTTGAGCATAATCATAATTATCATTTTGCACAAAGTTACCTGCCATGTCATAGGAGGTCTCTTGGGGTGAATTTTGAGTGTTGATAGCTGAGACTTGCATGCCACCCATCTGTTGAGTAAGTAGATTTATTTGATGAGACATAAGCTTGTTCTGAGCAAGAAGAGCATTAACAGCTTCCACTTCCAACACGCCTCTCTTCTGAAAGGTCTCGGAGTTTACAAGATTTCTGTTAGATGAGTATAAATATTGGTTGCTAGCTACCAATTCAATAAGCTCAATAGTCTCCTCTGGTGTCTTCTTCTTGTGTAGTGAACCACCTGTAGAGGTATCTAAGCTCATCTTGGACATCTCACCCAAGCCTTCATAGAAGATATCTAGTTGGGTCCATTTGGAGAACATGTCCAGAGGGCATTGCCTAGTCAGTAGCTTGTATCTCTCTCAGGCTTCATAAAGGGTTTCACCCTCCTTCTGCCTGAAATTCTGAACCTCCAACCTAAGCTTAGTCAGCTTCTTTGGTGGGAAAAATTTAGTGAGAAACTTAGTAACAACCTTCTCCCAAGTATTCAAACTCTCCTTTGGTTGGGAATCTAGCCATAGCTTTGCTTTATCCCTCATAGCAAAAGGGGAGAGCATGAGTCTGTACACCTCTGGGTTCACTCCATTTGTCTTCATAGTATCACATATCTGCAGAAAATCAGAGATAAATTGATTTGGATCTTCATGAGGAAGCCCATGATACTGGAAGTTCTATTGCACTTGGGTGACCAATTGTGGCTTCAACTCAAAGTTTTTTGCAGCTGATGAGCGGATAATTTATACACTTTTTGGCATTGTTTTTAGTATATTTTAGTTAGTTTTTGTTATGTTTTTTTACTAGTTTTTATTCAAAAATCACATTTCTGGACTTTACTATGAGTTTGTGTGTTTTTCTATGATTTCAAGTATTTTCTAGCTGAAATTTAGGGACCAGAGCAAAAATCTGATTCAGAGGCTGAAGAAAGACTGCAGATGCTGTAGGATTCTGACCCTCCTGCACTCGAAATAGCTTTTCTCGAGCTACAGAAGCCCAATTGGTGACGCAAACTGGCGTTTGAACGCCAACTTTCTACCCTATTCTGGCGTTAAATGCCAGAACTGGCATAAAAGCTGGAGTTAAATGCCCAAACTGGCACAAAAGCTGGCGTTTAACTCCAAGAAAAGTCTCTACATGTGAAAGCTTCAATGCTCAGCCCAAGCACACACCAAGTGGGCCCCGAAAGTGGATTTCTACACTAACTATTCTAGCTTACTCATTTTCTGTAACCCTAGGTCACTAGTTCATTATAAAAACCACTTTTAGAGATTCATTTTGTTCCTGATGACAATTTACATTCAAACTTGTATCTTCTACGGCATGAGTCTCTAAACCCCATGGTTGGGGTGAGGAGCTCTACTGTGTTTTGATGAATTAATGCAATTACTACTGTTTTCCATTCAATCACGCTGGTTTCTCTTCTAAGATATTCACTCGCACTTCAACTTGATGAATGTGATGATCCGTGACACTCATCACCATTCTCAACCTATGAACGCGTGCCTGAAAACCACCTCTGTTCTACCTTAGACTGAGTACATATCTCTTAGCCTCCTGATTCAGATCAGAGTCTTTGTGGTATAGGCTAGAATTATTGGCAGCCATTCTTGAGATCCGGAAAGTCTAAACCTTGTCTGTGGTATTCCGAGTAGGATCTGGGAAGGGATGACTGTGACGAGCTTCAAACTCGTGAGTGCTGGGCGTAGTGACAGACGCAAAAGGATCAATGGATCCTATTCCAATATGAGTGAGAACCTGCAGATGATTAGCCGTGCGGTGACAGCACATTTGGATCATTTTCACTGAGAGGACGGATGGTAGCCATTGACAACGTTGATCCACCAACATACAGCTTGCCATGGAAGGAGCCTTGCGTGCGTGAAGAAGAAGACAGTAAGAAAGCAGAGATTCAGAAGACAAAGCATCTCCAAAACCTCAATCTGTTCTCCATTACTGAATCACAAGTACTCTTTATTTCATCTTGTTTATTTTTCATAAATACAATCACTCTCATTATTAATCTCCTGACTAAGATTTACAAAATAGCCATAGCTTGCTTCAAGTCGACAATCTCCGTGGGATCGACCCTTACTCACGTAAGGTATTACTTGGATGACCCAGTGCACTTGCTGGTTAGTTGTGCGGAATTGTGAAAGTGTGAATCACAATTTCGTGCACCAAGTTTTTGCCGCCGTTGCCAGGGATTATTCGAGTTTGGACAACTGACGGTTTATTTTGTTGCTTAGATTAGGAATAATTTTTCTTTGTTGGTTTAGAGTCACTAAATTTGAGTCTTTTATTTGAGTTCAGTTTTATATTTTAAGTTTGGTGTCAATTACATGTTTTTATTTTTCTTTCAATTTTTTTTCGAATTACATGTTCTTAGTTCTTCATTGATCTTCAAGTTGTTCTTGTTTATTTTTCTTGTTTGATCTTTAGTCTTTCTTGTTTTGTGTCTTTCCTTGTTTTTCTTGTGCATTTTCAAATTATTAGTGTCCAAAATATAAAATTTTTAAGTTTGGTGTCCTGTGTGTCCTTATTTTCTTAAAAATTTTCAAAATTTGTTCTTGGTGTTTATCTTGATCTTCAAAGTGTTCTTGGTGTTCATCCTGACATTCAAAACTTTCATGTTTGTTTTCTTTGTTTTGATCTAAAAAAGTTCTAAGTTTGGTGTCTTTTTATTATTTTTCTCTTTTTTCATTAAATTCAAAATATCTTTTCCCTTTATTTTAATTAAATTTTCGATTTTTACTTTTAAAAAAATTCAGATTCTTAATTTTTTTATTCTATCTTATCTTAGTCTTAAGTTTTAAAATCATGTCTTTAATTTTAAAACGTATCTTTTTCAAAACTCCCTAACCACTTTCTCTCTCTTCAATTTTCGAAAATCATATCCAAGGTTTTTCAAATTTCTTAATTAATCAATTATTTTAGTTTTCGAAACTTTTATTTTATTTTCTATTTATTTTATTTTATTTTATTCGGTTGCTTTTAATTAAATAAAATAAAAATAAAAAATATAATTTATTTATAATTAATATCAATTCCCTTTTTTCCATCATGGACATAAGTGGAAATGAACAGTCCAGAAGGACTCTGGGGTCATATGCTAACCCCATTACAGCTACATATGGGAGTAGCATCTGTATACCTCCCATCAAAGCAAGCAGTTTTGAGCTAAATCTTCAGCTCATCATCATGGTGCAGCAAAATTGCCAGTATTCTGGTCTTCCACAGGAAGAACCTACTGAGTTTCTGGCACAGTTCTTACAAATTGCTAACACAATACGTGATAAAGAAGTGGATCAGGATGTCTACAGATTATTACTGTTTCCATTTGCTGTAAAAGATCAAGCTAAGAGGTGGTTAAATAACCAACCCACAGCAAGCATAAAGACATGGAAACAGTTATCAGACAAATTCCTGAATCAATTTTACCCTCCAAAAAGGATGACACAGCTAAGGCTGGACATCCAAGGCTTTAAACAAGTGGATCATGAATCCCTTTACAATGCCGGGGAGAGGTATAGTGGGATGCTAAGGAAATTCCCCTCTGAAATGTTTTCAGAGTGGGTACAGTTAGACATCTTTTACTATGGGCTTACAGAAAGAGCTCAAATGTCTCTAGACTACTCAGCTGGTGGATCTGTACACATGAGAAAGACGATTGAAGAGGCTCAAGAACTCATAGATACGGTTGCTAGAAATCAACATCTGTACTCAAGCAGTGAATCCTCCATAAAAGAAGAGGCTAGGACAGTAACTACTAATCCTAGTCCTCATGAACAGATTGTTGAACTTAATCAGCAATTACTCTTTATGACAAAACAATTAGCAGAATTTAAAGAGATGCTCCAAGACACTAAAAATGCTAACAAGAATGTGGAAGCACAATTGAATCAGACAAGACAGCAGCTATCTAAACAGATAACAGAAGAATGTCAAGCTGTTCAACTGAGGAGCGGGAAGACATTGAATAATTCAGCTCAAAGTAGCAGAAAGTCAAGAAAGGAACAACTGACAGAGGATGACCAAACCACTGCCCAAATTCCCTCTGAGGACAGCAAGAGCCCAGAGAGGAATAATTCTGGCGTTCAAACGCTAGAAAAGGGTGAAAGATTGGCATCAAATGCCCAGTGGATGCCCACTTCTGGCGTTCAAACGCCAGAAAAGGGAGAAAAGTTGGCTTTAAACGCCCATTCCTTGCCCAGTTCTGGCGTTCAAACGCCAGAAAAGGGTGGGAAGCTGGCGTTAAATGCCCATCCAGCACCCAATTCTGGCGTTCAAACGCCAATGAGGGATCAGACACCTGAAAGTGCTGATAGTAACCCCTCTAAGAAGGCTCCTCCAACCACCTCTGTAGGGAATAAACCTGCAGCAACTAAGGTTGAAGAATATAAAGCGAAGATGCATTATCCTCAGAAACTCCGCCAAGCGGAACAGGATAAACAATTTGCCCGCTTTGCAGACTATCTCAGGACTCTTGAAATAAAGATCCCGTTTGCAGAGGCACTTGAGCAAATACCCTCTTATGCTAAGTTCATGAAAGAGGTCTTAAGTCATAAGAAGGATTGGAGAGAAACTGAGAAAGTTTTTCTCATTGAAGAATATAGTGCAGTCATTCTGAAATGCTTACCAGAGAAGCTTAAAGATCCAGGAAGCTTTATGAAACCATGCACATTAGAGGGTGCTTGTGCCAAGACAACTCTATGTGACCTTGGAGCAAGTATCAACCTAATACCTGCATCCACTATCAGAAAGCTTGGCTTGACTGAAGAAGTCAAACCAACCCAGATATGTCTTCAACTTGCTGATGGCTCCATTAAATATCCATCGGGCATAATTGAGGACATGATTGTCAAGGTTGGGCCATTTGCCTTTCCCACTGACTTTGTAGTATTGGAAATAGAGGAACACAAGAGTACAACTCTCATTCTAGGAAGACCTTTCCTAGCAACTAGACGAACTCTTATTGATGTACAAAAAGGGGAAGTGACCCTGAGAGTCAATGAGGATGAGTTCAAGTTAAATGCTATCAAAGCTATGCAGCATCCAGACACATCAAATGACTGCATGAGCGCTGATATTATTGACTCTTTGGTAGAAGAGATCAATATGACAGAGAGTCTCGAATCAGAGCTAGAGGACATCTTTAAGGATTTTCAACCTGATCTGGAGGAACTAGAGAGAACGGAAGAACCTCTGAAAACTCCTCAGGAAGAAGATAAGCCTCCTAAACTCGAGCTCAAACCACTACCACCATCCCTGAAATATGCATTTCTGGGAGAAGGTGACACTTTTTCGGTGATCATAAGCTCAGATCTAAATCCACAGGAAGAGAAAGCACTAATTCAGGTGCTGAGGACACACAAAACAGTTCTTGGGTAGTCCATAAGTGATCTTAAGGGCATTAGCCCAGCAAGATGCATGCACAAGATCCTATTGGAGGATGATGCTAAGCCAGTGGTTCAACCACAGAGACGGCTAAATCCAGCCATGAAGGAGGTGGTGCAGAAAGAGGTCACTAAGTTACTAGATGCTGGAATTATTTATCCTATTTCTTGTGGCGTATGTGTATTGACTACAGAAGGTTCAATACAGCCACCAAAAAGGATCATTTTTCTTTACCATTCATAGACCAGACGCTAGAGAGACTAGCAGGTCACGAATACTACTGCTTTTTGGATGGCTATTCATGTTACAACCAAATTGTAGTAGATCCTCAAGACCAAGAGAAAACAGCATTCACATGTCCATCTGGAGTATTTGCCTACAGGAGGATGCCATTTGGTCTGTGTAATGCACCTGCAACCTTTCAGAGGTGCATGCTATCTATTTTTTCTGACATGGTAGAAAAATTTCTAGAAGTCTTCATGGATGACTTCTCAGTATTTGGAGACTCATTCAGCTCCTGTCTTGACCATTTAGCACTTGTTCTGAAAAGGTGCCAAGAGACTAACCTAGTTTTAAACTGGGAAAAATGTCACTTTATGGTAACTGAAGGAATTGTCTTTGGGCACAAAATTTCGAACAAGGGAATAGAGGTGGATCAAGCTTAGAGGTAATTGAAAAACTACCACCACCTGCCAACGTTAAGGCAATCAGAAGCTTTCTGGAGCATGCAGGATTCTACAGGAGGTTTATAAAGGATTTTTCAAAAATCGCAAAACCTCTGAGTAATCTGCTAGCTACTAACACACCATTTGTCTTTGACACAGGGTGTTTGCAGGCCTTTGAGACTCTGAAGGCTAGGTTGGTCACGGCACCTGTCATTTCTGCACCAGACTGGACATTACCATTCGAAATAATGTGTGATGCCAGTGACCATGCTATTGGTGCAGTATTGGGACAGAGGCATGACAAGCTTCTTCACGTCATTTACTATGCTAGCCGTGTTTTAAATGATGCGCAAAAAAATTACACAACCACAGAAAAAGAGTTGCTTGCAGTGGTTTATGCCATTGACAAGTTTAGATCCTATTTAGTAGGTTCAAAAGTGATTGTGTATACTAACCATGCTGCTCTTAAATACCTACTCACAAAGAAGGATTCAAAACCCAGGCTCATAAGATGGGTGTTGCTTCTGCAAGAGTTTGATATAGAAATAAGAGACAGAAAAGGGACAGAGAACCAGGTAGCTGATCACCTATCCCGGATAGAACCAGTAGCAGGGGCGTCCCTCCCTCCTACTGTGATATCTGAGACCTTTCCGGATGAGCAACTCTTCACCATTCATGAAGCACCATGGTTTGCAGACATTGCAAATTATAAAGCTGTGAGGTTCATACCCAAGGAGTACAGCAGGCATCAAATGAAAAAACTAATGTGAGGTTCATGCCCGAGTTTTGATGACGCAAACTGGCGTTTGAATGCCAACTTTCTACCCTATCCTGGCGTTAAACGCCAGAACTGGCATAAAAGCTGGAGTTAAACGCCCAAACTGGCACAAAAGCTGGCGTTTAACTCCAAGAAAAGTCTCTACATGCGAAAGCTTCAATGCTCAGCCCAAGCACACACCAAGTGGGCCCCGGAAGTGGATTTCTACACTAACTATTCTAGCTTACTCATTTTCTGTAACCCTAGGTCACTAGTTCATTATAAAAACCACTTTTAGAGATTCATTTTGTACTTGATGACAATTTACATTCAAACTTGTATCTTCTACGGCATGAGTCTCTAAATCCCATGGTTGGGGGTGAGGAGCTCTGCTGTGTTTTGATGAATTAATGCAATTACTACTGTTTTCCATTCAATCACGCTGGTTTCTCTTCTAAGATATTCACTCGCACTTCAACTTGATGAATGTGATGATCCGTGACACTCATCACCCTTCTCAACCTATGAACGCATGCCTGACAACCACCTCCGTTCTACCTTAGAATGAGTGCATATCTCTTAGCCTCCTGATTCAGATCAGTGTCTTCGTGGTATAGGCTAGAATTATCGGCAACCATTCTTGAGATCCGAAAAGTCTAAACCTTGTCTGTGGTATTCTGAGTAGGATCTGGGAAGGGATGATTGTGACGAGCTTCAAACTCATGAGTGCTAGGCGTAGTGACAGATGCAAAAGGATCAATGGATCCTATTCCAACATGAGTGAGAACCGACAGATGATTAGCCGTGCGGTGACAGCGCATTTGGACCATTTTCACTGAGAGGACAGATGGTAGCCATTGACAACGGTGATCCACCAACATACAGCTTGCCATGGAAGGAGCCTTGCGTGCGTGAAGAAGAAGACAGTAAGAAATTAGAGATTCAGAATACAAAGCATCTCCAAAACCTCAACCTGTTCTCCATTACTGAATCACAAGTGCTCTTTATTTCATGTTGTTTATTTTTCATAAATACAATCACTCTCATCATTAATCTCCCGACTAAGATTTACAAAATAGCCATAGCTTGCTTCAAGCCGACAATCTCCGTGGGATCGACCCTTACTCACGTAAGGTATTACTTGGACGACCCAGTGTACTTGCTGGTTAGTTGTGCGGAATTGTGAAAAGTGTGAATCACAATTTCGTGCACCACCAGCTATAGGGGGTACCACAATACTTTTTCCATAAAGATCCGCAGTAGGGGCAGAGTAAGAGCCAAGCACTCTCCTTTGTTGATCATCCCCATTCGGATTTACCACATTGGCATTAACAGCATTATTGTGATCCATAGTGGATTCTGCAGCCTTGCAAAGTCTTGCTTGTTGTAAACGTTGCCTATAAGTCCTTTCAGGTTCTGGATCAAAGTCTAACAGAGGCTCCTTGTTTCTGTTCCTGAGCATAAACAAACAGGAAACACAAAAAGATGGGATTTTCTATGTCAGAGTATAGAGAAGTCCCAGTAAGGTATTGATGACAAGTCATCTTAGCCTAGTTTCACTAGCCTTTTTCTTTGTTTTTATTAGGTTTTATGCACTTTCTTGCATTCTAAGTAAGTAATTTGGAATGAAAATGCATGACTTCTTTGAATCAAACAACCACCATTTATTTGATGCTAAATCATGAGGTTGAAGCCAAATTTAATTGATTTTTAATGATTTATAAGCCTTGTGAATTTGGTGATACTTTGATTGGTTGTTTTGATTACTTGTAGGTGAAGAAAGAAGAAAAGAAGAAAAGCATGGCATAAGAAACGTGCCCAAGAGAAGAAAAGTGTGGCAAAAAAATCAAAGAAGAATGGAAGCCAAGTTGAGAAAGCAAACTGAGCTTCACAAAGACAAATGGGAGAAAGTAAGGCACCAAGCTAAGTTCAAATAGTTAACTGAGCACTAAAGAAAGCAAGGAAATGGCATGAAGCTCAGTTCACTAAGTGAGCTTTATCGGGCTCCTTCAAGAATTAATTCAAAGCAAAATTCCCATGTATGAAGCCTCAAGGTGTCGAACTCATGAACTCAAGGAAGGCAAGGAATGCTCCTCACAAAGAAAACAAAAGAAAATGTCCAAAAAAGCTTCACCCAAGGTTCGAACAAGGAACCACACGCTACTTAGCTTGGAAGGAAATTAAGCCAAAGTGAATTGGCTAGGATTCGAACCTGGGAGCTCATGAACACAAGGAGGGGCACCACTTTTAAATGCAAAGAAAATGAGCCAAGATGCATTCAGGAGGATTCGAACCAAGGAACTTCATGAAAGGGGAAGCAGGAGCACCCACTCTTCCAAGGAAATTTGCTTCAGACTTGCTTCCACCAGGATTTGAACTTGGGACCTTGAAGTCCAAAGCAAGGTGCCACAACATGGGGAGCTCAGTTGGTTTTCCCAACTGAGCGCTACTCCCCCTTCATCCCCCACACTTTGACACGGCCAAGCAACCATTTGGCGCAACAAAATGCTCACCAAGGAGGAAGCCTTGTGCGCATCATGACACAGCCAAGACATAAGAGCTCAGTTCAAAATTCCAACTGAGCTCTAGTGTCAAGCAACACGGACAGGGAGACTGACGTACCAAATCACACAAGCAAGTTAACATTTGGGCGCTCAGTTTGGTTTTCCAACTGAGCTTGCCCCTGGGAGGTGCACTTGGGCCAAAATTCACTAAAAATCTAATTTAATTCATTTCTTCACCAAATTTGAAAGCCCATCCAAATTCTAAAATCCAAGAATAGAAAGTGTATAAATAGAAGCTAGTTTGATTTAGTTAGGACCTCTAGACTTTACTTTGAATTGCTTCCTTTTAATTTTCATTTTCATTTGGAGCTTTTACTTTGATTTTGGATCTTAGAGAATTGGGAAGGAGAATTGATCTCTTTTCTTCCTTGTTCTTGCTTGAGCACTCTTTACTTTTCTTGCTTTTGATCTTGGGTGAAGAATTGAAGAACTTCTGTTTCAATCTCACCTTGAGATCTCTTGTTTACTTTCTTTGCATAATTGAATTTCCATTTCTGTTTACTTTACTGCTTCATCTTCTCTTTAATTCTGCAATTTACTTTTCTTTATTTCTTTTGCAATTGCTCTTGTTGGATCAAGGAAGGATTTGAGATCTAGACTTGTTTTCTAGTCTCTTCCACTCCTGAGATCTTCAACTTCTTTTAATTTGCTACAATTTAAGCACAAGTCATTTTCTGTTTTAATTTCTTAAGCATTTCTACTTTTCGGTTTAGATCTACTTTACTTCAATCCACATTCTACTCTTCTGTTTAATGCAATTTACTTGTTCTTGTTTAAATTCTGCAATCCCAATTCCCGATTCCTTTTATGATTCAAGCAATTTACATTTCTCGCACTTTAAGCTTCAGTCATTTACATTTCTTGCAATCTAAGTTTCTGTAATTTACTTTACTTGTTCTTTAAGATTCAGCACTTTTACTTTCCTGTTCTTTAATTTACTGCAATTCTTCCCTCTCCCTTTACATTTCAAGCAATTTAGTTTTTGTTAATTCCAAGCCACTCAACCAATACTTGATTCGCTTGACTAAATCAACCACTAAACTAAAATTGCTCAATCCTTAAATCTCTGTGGGATCGACCTCACTCATGTGAGTTATTATTACTTGATGCGACCCGGTACACTTGCCGGTGAGTTTGTGTTGGATCGTTTTCCACACATCAAGTTTTTGGCGCCGTTGGTGGGGATTGAATTAGATTGACAATGATTAAGTGAAGTGGAGATCTAGATCAAGCACTTTTCCTTTTCTGTTTCTTTAATTTTTGACTAACCCACTAGCTGTTTGAATTTTTGCTTGAGCTAACTAAAACTTCACTTTAGCAATAGAGTGAAGTTTTCTTGGTTTCTCTGGCTTCGTGTGATTCTCATGCTTTAGCTTGTTGAATATACGAGAGAAGCAATTTTCTTCCACTAATCTTTCAAGTTTATCAACTGTTTGACACATTGTGTCATCTAATCCTCTAATCATATTCTGGCATGAATATACTCTATCTTCATTTGGACCGTTTCTGATTGTGCAGATCATGGAGGGGAACTCAACGAATTCCAGTAATCATGGGAGTAATGTCCCCACCTTAGATGATAATGCAACCCATAACTTGAAGCACCCACTCATCAACATGAACGATGTGGCTTAATGGTTTGAAGCTTTCCCACAAGGAAGCATCACCGGATGGGAAGAACTAATGAGTGAACTCCTGGCCAAGTTGAAACCACCTCAGGGAATTGTTAAACCAGAGGTAGAAGTGCAACCATTCACACAAGAGAAGGAAATTGAAGGTGTCCATGCAGTCATGAACCAAAACAAGCAGATGCATCAGCAGACTCTACAACAACTAGATATGGTGGTCAGAAAAATCAATGAGCTGCGAAATGCTGTAGTACATGCATACAACCTAACTCAAAACTCATACGGTTGGAATCAACTTGAACAAGGTTTTGGAGCAATTAACCATGAGCAACAAAGTTATGAGCAATCACACTCTCCAAACAGTTCCTCTAGCATGTTCCAACATAAGTCTTAGAATGATGTGTACAGCCCACCCTGGAGAACTCATTCCAATTGGAGGGGGGTCGAACACCAAAATCAAAGACCAAGGGACTTCAACTGTAACAACCCCAACTTCAAAAACCAGCATAAAAACCACCCTCACAACAACAACTATCACGCACCACCCCAATGCACACACTTCCAACCCCATCCTACCTCACAACTCGCCCAAAACGACTCTCATCAACCATCACAGTTGACACAACCACGACCAACTCTAAACTTTTAAAGAATCTATGTTCTAGAAATGATGATGGAGAGGTTCGTGAAAGCTCAAGAGATGGCAATAATAGAGCAGGAAGAAGCAAGGAAAAATCAAGAGATGATAAGCAGAAACCAAGAAGCCTCACTCAGAAGAATTGAGAGGCAAATGGAACAACTGGCTAAGCACCTTGCAGAAATGGGCGAGAGGAGAGCGAATATGTCCCTCAGGGCCACTGAAGACAACCCAAAGAACAGCGAAAAAGCTGCTAGGATGAAAAAAGGGAAAGCATTCATGGAGGAAAGTGAGAGGGCTACAGGGAAGGAATCAATCATCCAAGAAAAGCATCACAGAAAAATTCTACAAGAAGAAACAGAGGAAAGGAAGCCCATAGTGAGAGGAGGAAACCAAAGGCAACAGGATTTTCAACTCCCATAATCAACAGAATGGAGGATGTCAAGCTAATGACAATAAAGAAGCGCTTGTTAGGAGGCAACCCAACCTGAGGTAACTTTCTTTTCATAACTATTTCAATAAAAAGGTTAATTAGTTTTATCTATATTGCAAGAAGCTAAGTTTGGTGTTGCACACCAAAACAATCTAAGGGAGAATGAAGGATTCTAAGTTTGGTGTTCCACCAAAATCCCATCATAAAATATGTTCTCACCTTCTGCATAATGCTAGCTTCAAGCATTTAGATAAACTAGTTAACTATTCTGCTGTTTCCTAGTTTTCAGTTTTATTGCTTTTGAAAAAGAAAAAGAGTTTCACACATGGTTAATCTGATGCATGAGTACGATTGGCAAGGTACTAAGTTTGGTGTTCCCACACCAAAGTAAGTTCAAAGGCCCACAAATAAATCATGCATGCTAACCATTTTTCAAGTGCTTTGGGAACAAGCAACTTTCAATATCACTGCAGAGCACCCTACAAACTTTTGGAAAGATTAAGCATCATCAATCAAAGAAATGAAAGAGGAATGTGAAGACCAGCGTTGATGATGATGAGAAGAAGGAAAGCAAGTAAATTCCAAAAGGTTGTGATATTCAGTGATTATTCTACATCAGATATTGCTGTGATTGAAGTGATATTATATCCCTGTCTATTTGTCTGTCTGTCTGTTTAGTACAATTTTCTATAATTCAATAATTAAGATGTTTGATTAATCACAACACTACACTTTTCAAACTTGCATACACTCAAGATTTCAAAAAAAAGGGGGCACCACATGACAGTTCTTTGAAAAGAGGGATTGAGGAATTAAACCATTTTGAGCAAGCAAAAGATTAGGAGAAGTGGTGGTTCTAGTTGTATAATTATGTATTGAGGTTGCATGCTTATGAAAACTTGCATGGGAGCTCATAGGCGGGACATAGAGTTCAAAGAAATATTGTGGAGATTCTCAAATATTTATTGATCCAAGAAGTAGCAGACAAAAGAAAATAAAGAAGATATAAAAACAAAGAGAACATGGCCCAAGGCTCTGAGCATCAATTACTAGGCAGAAAAGAAGAAAGAAACAAGAACTCAAAGAGTTATTATCCTAGTAAATGCTTGTGGTCGAATTGTGTCAAGGAGAGAGGCTTGAGCAAGTAAATCCTAAGGGGTGCTTCAACACCTAATACCTTAAAACCAACTGGTTTAGGAGTATTGATTGAAAGCTTATCTAAAGAGCCGCTTTGAGATATGACACTTAGAGTCAAAGCCAAAACACAAATCATAAGCTGCTTCAAGGTGATTACCTATAGAGAGATCTCCATGATATCATTTGGATGAAAGTTCTAAGACCTAAGACTTCCAAGATGTAGGGACTAGTAAGCACTGGAGCCCTTGCATGAGCATATAATTTAGAGTTCACCCCACTGTCACTTAACCACTTCACTCACAGGAAATTACAAGTTATTCTTCAATCTATCCTGATGGAAAGAACTTTTGAGCATAATTATCTTCTTGCTTGGGGACAAGCAAGTTTTAAGTTTGGTGTTGTGATGACAAGTCATCTTAGCCTAGTTTCACTAGCCTTTTTCTTTGTTTTTATTAGGTTTTATGCACTTTCTTGCACTCTAAGTAAGTAATTTGGAATGAAAATGCATGACTTCTTTGAATCAAACAACCACCATTTATTTGATGCTAAATCATGAGGTTGAATCCAAATTTAATTGATTTTTAATGATTTATAAGCCTTGTGAATTTGGTGATACTTTGATTGGTTGTTTTGATTACTTGTAGGTGAAGAAAGAAGAAAAGAAGAAAAGCGTGGCATAAGAAACGTGCCCAAGAGAGGAAAAGTGTGGCAAAAAAATCAAAGAAGAATGGAAGCCAAGTTGAGAAAGCAAACTGAGCTTCACAAAGACAAATGGGAGAAAGTAAGGCACTAAGCTAAGTTCAAATAGTTAACTGAGCACTAAAGAAAGCAAGGAAATGGCATGAAGCTCAGTTCACTAAGTGAGCTTTATCGGGCTCCTTCAAGAATTAATTCAAAGAAAAATTCCCATGTATGAAGCCTCAAGGTGTCGAACTCATGAACTCAAGGAAGGCAAGGAATGCTCCTCAGTCCTCACAAAGAAAACAAAAGAAAATGTCCAAAAAAGCTTCACCCAAAGTTCGAACAAGGAACCACACGCTACTTAGCTTGGAAGGAAATTAAGCCAAAGTGAATTGGCTAGGATTCGAACCTGGGAGCTCATGAACACAAGAAGGGGCGCCACTTTTAAATGCAAAGAAAATGAGCCAAGATGCATTCAGGAGGGTTCGAACCAAGGAGCTTCATGAAAGGGGAAGCAGGAGCACCCACTCTTCCAAGGAAATTTGCTTCAGACTTGCTTCCACCAGGATTTGAACTTGGGACCTTGAAGTCCAAATCAAGGCACCGCAACATGGGGAGCTCAGTTGGTTTTCCCAACTGAGCGCTACTCCCCCTTCATCCCCCACACTTTGACACGGCCAAGCAACCATTTGGCGCAACAAAATGCTCACCAAGGAGGAAGCCTTGTGCGCATCATGACACAGCCAAGACATAACAGCTCAGTTCAAAATTCCAACTGAGCTCTAGTGTCAAGCAACACGGACAGGGAGGCTGACGCACCAAATCACACAAGCAAGGCAACATTTGGGCACTCAGTTTGGTTTTCCAACTGAGCTTACCCCTGGGTGGTGCACTTGGGCCAAAATTCACTAAAATTCCAATTTAATTCATTTCTTCACCAAATTTGAAAGCCCATCCAAATTCTAAAATCCAAGAATAGAAAGTGTATAAATAGAAGCTAGTTTGATTTAGTTAGGACCTCTAGACTTTACTTTGAATTGTTTCCTTTTAATTTTCATTTTCATTTGGATCTTAGAGAATTGGGAAGGAGAATTGATCTCTTTTCTTCCTTGTTCTTGCTTGAACACTCTTTACTTTTCTTGCTTTTGATCTTGGGTGAAGAATTGAAGAACTTCTGTTTCAATCTCACCTTGAGATCTCTTGTTTACTTTCTCTGCATAATTGAATTTCCATTTCTGTTTACTTTACTGCTTCATCTTCTCTTTAATTCTGCAATTTACTTTTCTTTATTTATTCTGCAATTGCTCTTGTTGGATCAAGGAAGGATTTGAGATCTAGACTTATTTTCTAGTCTCTTCCACTCCTGAGATCTTCAACTTCTTTTAATTTGCTGCAATTTAAGCACAAGTCATTTTCTGTTTTAATTTCTTAAGCATTTCTACTTTTCGGTTTAGATCTACTTTACTTCAATCCACATTCTACTCTTCTGATTAATGCAATTTACTTGTTCTTGTTTAAATTCTGCAATCCCAATTCTCAATTCTTTTTATGATTCAAGCAATTTACATTTCTTGCACTTTAAGCTTCAGTCATTTACATTTCTTGCAATCTAAGTTTCTGCAATTTACTTTACTTGTTCTTTAAGATTCAGCACTTTTACTTTCCTATTCTTTAATTTACTGCAATTCTTCCCTCTCCCTTTACATTTCAAGCAATTTAGTTTCTGTTAATTCCAAGCCACTCAACCAATACTTGATTCGCTTAACTAAATCAACCACTAAACTAAAATTGCTCAATCCTTCAATCCCTATGGGATCGACCTCACTCATGTGAGTTATTATTACTTGATGCGACCCGGTACACTTGCCAGTGAGTTTGTGTTGGATCGTTTTCCACACATCAGGTATCCTGTGTAAAATAATAAAATAAAAATACTAAATAAAATAAATAAATAAATTTTGAAAATAATAGCTAAAATTAAACAGAAAAAATAAACAAAAAATTAAAATAAATTAACTAGGTGACACCAAACTTAAATTCAGAAATTAAAGAAAAATATTAGTGCTATTAAAAAAATTTTTCGAAAATAATAAACAAAATTTAATTAAAATTAGAACTAAAACGCCTAATCTAAACAATCAAACGACTGATAGTTGTTAATCACTATCAATCCCCGGCAACGTCGCTAAAAACTTGGTGCGGTGTTTATAACCCACAAACTAACCGGCAAGTGCACCAGGTCGTACCAAGTAGTACCTTAGGTGAGTGAGGGTCGATCCCACGAGGATTGATGGATCAAGCAACAATAATTGAATAATAGACTTAGTCAGGCAAACAGAAGGGAATGTTTGGGAAATATAAAAGACATTGAACAATATAAAGAATATTGAAAGAAGGCGAGTAAATAAATTGGGAAGAAAATATGGAGAAGAAAGTTAAGGTTTCAGAGTTATCTATTTTTTTCAAATTAACTTTTCTTACTAACTATTTTAATTATGTAGGATTTAATTTATGGCAAACTATATATGACTAGACCCTAATTCCTTAGACCTCTCTAGTCTCCTCTAAAGTTCATTAACTGCCAATTCCTTGGTCAATTAATTTCAATTAGAAGCTGCATGATCAAATTCCAGTTTATATGCCACAAAAACTCTAATTACCCAAAAAAGAAAAAGGATTATATGTCACGTATCCCGTTAAATCTAGATAATTAAATTTAGGAGAATATATTTTCAAGCTGTTGTTCAAGTAAAGAGCTTTTCCAAGTTATACAAGAACTCAAATAGAAAGAGGGTCATACTTCCGTTCCACCCAAATTCATAAGATAAAGAGCGAAAATAATTCTTAAATTATAAATCCATACATGAATTAAATAGAAAAAGTAATAAAATCAATCCATACAAATAGACAGAGCTCCTAACCTTAACAATGGAGGTTTAGTTGCTCATGGCTCAGAGAGAAAAATAAGGATTATAAATTGGAATGGAATAATGTTGAGTTAGAATCACCCTATTGGCATCCCTTTTTATATTTAATCCTAATTAATTTAAAATCTATTATCTAAAACTAAAAATAATATCTTTTCCTAAAATGATATTTGAATTTAAATTTAGAATTAATTAACAAGTCATCAGTTGATGGGTGGGGACAACTCATTTTGTCCTTTCTGTAGCTTCTAATATGTGTTTTCTGGGCTGAAAACTAAGTCAAAACAGCCCAGAAATCGCCCCCAGCATTTTCTACACGTGGCGCATGTCACGTGTACGCGTCGGTCACGCGCACGTGTCACTGTGCAAATCTTCAAATCACGCGTACGCGTCAGTCACGCGCACGCGTCGCCTTGGAAAGCGCCAAATCACGTGTACGCGTCAGTCACGCATACGCATCACTCCTCGCTGCCATCTCCTTTGATTCTCGTGCTACAGAAACTCCATCAAATCCAGCCGAACGCTACCTAAAATAAACAAAATTGCAAAAGACTCAAAGTAGCATCCATATTGGCTAAAAGATAGTTAATTCTTTATTAAACTCAACAAATTAGATGCAAATTTACTAGGAAAAGATAGAAAAGATGCTCACGCATCACCGACCTCTTGGAAGGTTGGTCCCTTACCGACCTCTTCGCAAAGAGCTCGGACAAAATGCCTCAGAGGCCCAAGTAGGCCCAAGTAAAAGGACGTAGCCCACTCTAAAGGCGGCTGGCCTAAAAGATAAGGTTACTTCGCTCAAAGATAAGATAAGACAACAAACTTATCTCCAAAAAGGTCACTCTACACTACTATAAATACACTGGAGAACTGATGCGGGAAAAACTTGTCTCTCAACAAATCTTCCTTCGGTAAGTGTACCGAAGTTGTCGTCAAGTAAAAACTCACAATAGAGTGAGGTCGAATCCCACAGGGATTGATTGATCAAGCAACTTTAATTAGAAGAATGTTCTAGTTGAGCGAATCCAGAATTTGGGTTGAGAATTGCAGAAAATAAAATGGCGGGAATGTAAATAACAGAAAAGTAAATGCTAGAATTAAAGGACTGGAAGTAAATGACTGAAAATAAATTGCAGAATTGTAAATGGGAATGGGGGATTTGCTCATAAAAGTAAATCGCAGAAATTAAAGAGAATGGGTAAGATTAGAGATGGGGAGTTCATTGGGCTTAGGAGATGTTGCAATTCTCCGGATCAAGTTCATTTTCATCTCTTCCTCAATCAATGCACTCATTGATCTCCTTGGCAATCTTAAGTGATTGAATTGCAATTCCTTGCAATTCAATCTCTCAATCTTGATCAATAGCCAATTCCTTGGTCAATTGCTCATGAGAAGAGATGAAGTATGGTCACTGATTATACCACATGCATTTCCCAAACCAAGTATTGAGAGGGTTACAGTCACATACCCATCCAAACCCAATTTGGTCCAGCATGAGAAAGCATTTCTAGCTTGATCTCTTCATTCCTCTTCCAAGGTTCAAAAGAGATCCAAGTTTGAATAGCTTTTCTTCCAAGATAACTACTCAATTAGATGAAGATCGAAAGCTTTCAAGTAAAATCAAGAGGAAAGATAGAAGAAGAACAATGAAAATTAGTATTGATCCATCAAATTACAACAGAGCTCCCTAACCCAATGAAAGGGGTTTAGTTGCTCTTAGCTCTTGAAAATGGAAACAAAGATGGAGAATACATCATAAAACTAGAAATTGCAAAGAAAGTAAATACAGAGAGTGGTTCTTCAGCCTCCAGAACTCCTTTACAATTCAAAGCTACTCCTATATATACTACTCTTCTCAGCTTCTAGTTCACTCTTCAAGTCTTGGGCCTTTGGATCTTGAGTTTGAAGCAGTTCCTTTCTTTATTTGGGCTTGGCTTTACTTGCAGAGAGAAAGTGCGGAGTGGGCAGAGACTTAAGCTCAGGGCGTAAGGAGTGTTAATCATTTAGTGAAAGTCCAAGTTCGGGAACGTTAGTGACACTTAACATTGTCACTAACGTTCCAATGCACCCCTTATGCCTTACGTTAAAACCCACGTTAACTAGGTTAACTTGGCTTTTAACGTTGCCTTGTCAACCTTCGAGAACGTTAGTGACACTCAACATTGTCACTAACGTTCCAGTGTGCCCCTTCTTGCTTCACGTTAAAGCCTACGTTAACTAGGTTAACGTGGCTTTTAACGTGGCCTTTGCCATCCTTCGAGAACGTTAGTAACATTCAACATTGTCACTAACGTTCCAATGTGCCCCTAGGTCTCACGTTAGAGTCTACGTTAACTAGGTTAACGTGGCTTCTAACGTGGCCATCTTTTAGCCATCCCAACGTTAGTGACATTGTTAAGTGTCACTAACGTTGGCTCATCCTTCATTTCTCATCGTTAGCTTCCACGTTAACCAAGTTAACGTGACTCTTGGGGTTGTGTGGTTGCTTCAACGTTAGTGACAATGTTGAGTGTCACTAACGTTGTCGACAACTCTTCATCCTCTACGTTAGTTCCCACGTTAACCAAGTTAACGTGGGAGTTAACGTGGTACTTAGCACCATAGGCCAACGTTAGTGACAATGTTGAGTGTCACTAACGTTGGCTTCTCTCCCTCCCCCTTAACGTTAGAGGCCACGTTAACTAGGTTAATGTGGCTTCTAACGTGGCCACTTATGAGTAATTGCCAACGTTAGTGACAATGTTGAGTGTCACTAACGTTGGCTCAACTTCTTTTCTCCACGTTAGAGTTCACGTTAACTTGGTTAACGTGACTCTCTAACGTGGGCATTTATGGCTTTTTGAGAGTGTTATTGGCAATCACTTTTCTCATTAATCTTTGCAAGTTACCTCCCCTTTTCTTGCTTCTTTTTGGTCCTGAAATCAAGCAACAAAGTGCATCAAGGCTCTAGTCCAAGTCATGAGTAATGCAACATAATATTTGTCACTAAACTTATGCAAAATCCTCATGAAATCATGTAAAATGCACAATGTATGCTTGAGTCAAGGCATAAGTGAACATTTGCCCAAAACTAGCTTATTTCCTAAAGAAATGCATGAAACTAACCTAAAAACAGTAAAGAAAAGGCCAGTGAAACTGCCCAAGATGCCCTGGCATCACAACACCAAACTTAAAGCTTGCTTGTCCCTAAGCAAGTACTGGAACAAGAGAATGATGAATGGAATATCCAGAGGAATGAGTCATTCTTGTGGAAGTCATATTACTGATTTTATGGTGGTTTCATGCATAGCAACTTAGGTTCATTCCATTACTGGCTTTCAGACCTTTATCATGTCTCTAAACACTTACTTTGTTTATATCTCATGAGACTTTTATTCATTGATCCTTTTATTGTTATTTCAAGGGTTATTTGTGTTATTTAGGCTAAGTGCTCTGTAAGGGGGCAACTCTTTAAGATAAGCTTTCAGCCAACACTCCCGAACCAGTTGGTTCAAGGTGCTAGGTGTTGAGACACCCCTAAGGACTTACTCCCTCAAGTCTCTCCCCTATACATACACACCACAGGCATATATTTTATTTATTTTCTTTTCTTGAGACCTTGGTGTCCAGCACCTCTTTGGGTTACTAAATGCTCTGTAGTGAGGGTTACTCTTGATAGTGGATTTTCAGCTGATAATCCCGGGTTAGTTAACCGAAGTTACCAAGTGATAAAGCACCCCTAAGAGCTTATTCATCCAAGTAGATCCCTCACACAGGAGCACCACAGGCACTTGCCTCAAGATTAAAACCATTGATGCCTAGCCTTATTGCTTACTCTTTCTCTTTTGTTTTTCACTTCCATTATTCTTTCCCTTTTCTCTTATTAGGATCTTGTCATATGCTCAGTCTCATGGGTATATCCAAAGTCAAGTATTCAGGATAGATAGTTGTCCTCCTACCTTGTGGTTGAACCAACTTAGCTAACTTATGACTACCCCAAAGATTCATGAATGCACCTCCACATTAGGAACCCTACTCTGGTCTTTTAAGAACATAAACATTCTCTTCTTCATTTGTTAAAAAGGGACAAGCTTACAAGTAAATAAGGGAATGATGCAGTGACATTTAAACCAGAAATCATGGACCTATTCAGAAGGAAACTTAAAAGACAGAATTTCAAAAAGTTTAAACATAACATGGAAGCAGGTTCTATTTCATACAAGATCTTCCTTATTTAAGGCATATAAAACAATGGACTAAAAGGAACTCCACCACCTTTCATTCATGTGGATGCCCATGCTCCCTTCCTTGCTTGTCCTCATTGTGTCTCTCTTGAGTGCTTGTGCTCCCACTTCCTTTGCCTTTTCCAAGCAGCTTCTTCCAAAAACCACTATCTTCCATCTTCTTCTTGAGTGTCTCCTTTTGATGTTTCACTTTCCTCTCTTCTTGTTCTACAAATTCTTTTTGGACCTCATCATATGTGGGGATGGCATAGTGTAGATGATGCATATTAGTGGTCATGTAGTTCAACTCGGCTTGAGTGTTTACATAGAACTCCTCCCTATGTAGTTACCTTCCTTCATTGAGTACACTGAACTCATTGAAGGTTTTCATTTGGGCTATCTGCCGCTGCTTGAGCTCTTGCAAGTGCTTCTCTTGAATCTCTTGCTTCTCATTCACTTGGTTGATGGCTTGAGTGAGCTGGGAGTATTGTTCCTGCTGCTGCTCCATTTGTTGTTTTTGCCATGCTTCCTGTTGACTCAGCCGGTTCAGTATTTGCTCTTGTCCTTCCATATGTCTCTTTCTAAATCTTTAATGGCTCTTAGAAGGTGAGTCATATTCAAGTTGGCTGGGTCATGATGCTCTTCTTGTTGATATTCTTCCTGATGGTATTCTTCTTGATGAGCTCCTTCCTGGGCCTTTGCCTTCCTATATGTGGCCTTCTTAGTTGCTGAGCCGGTGTGGTATAGACCATTCGCTCGAGTGTGACTGCCTCCCTGGGTTCACCCAGTCTGGGCTGCTGTCCTCAAATATTACCTTGGCCTTGTTGCACAAGCGGAGAATGGTGCTGGGGTACCAAAGTCTGGCACCTGAGTCAGCTTTCTCAGCTGACTCTTGAATCCCTTCGGCAATGAGCTCATGCACTTTGATTTCCCCACCTTGTACTAAGCATTGTACCATAGTGGCTCGATTGATGTTGACTTCTGAATTATTAGCAGCTGGTAGGATGGACCTCCTTACAAGCTCAAACCACCCTTTAGCCTCAGGGTGAAGGTCTCCCCTTTTTATGAATTTTGGTCTCCCATCTGATACCTTCCCTGTCAGCGGCTATGACACAGATATCTGATGCTATCTCTGAAAGCTCATCCTTATCAGGGCTTCTACTTATCCTTGCCTGATAACTCTCCTCATCAAAATGAGGTGATTTCAAGTGAAGAGCTCTTGTTATGGCACTTGGGCTGAAGTCCACCTCCCTTCCTCTCACATAGCTTTTGAAGGTTGGGCTTTGGTCTTATCCTCTCTAACTGCATTTGCATAGAATTCTTTGATGAGGTTTCCATTGATCTTCCCCTCTGGACTGGTGAGCAATTGCCACCCCCTCTGTTCGATTTTTCTCCAAATCTGTGGTGATTCATTGGCATTGATTTGGAAGATTAATTCTGGCAATATCCTTCTGGCACTTATCCGCTCAAATTCATGCTCATGAAAGGCAGTCTTGAATCTTTTGTCATCAAAAGGAGTACTCGCCATAGGTTCCTTCCTCTTTTGCCTCTTTGAGCTTGATGATGCCATGACTTTAATTGCTGTTTGAGGGTTTTATTGGCAATGAGGAGAGTGAGTTGGTTAAAGCAATTTGTGATGAAGAGTTTAGTGTGCCATTAGAAGTGTGGAGAGTGGGGATTTGGATGTGAGGAGTGAGCATGCACTAAGGTCCACTTATATAAGAAAATCATGAGTGGATGAAGGGTATGGATTGCATGAATGTTTACTAAATGGACGGATGGGGTTGTTTATGAAGGGAAGACAAGGATCATCACTTTAATGATAGTGATTGGTTCGGTC